>NW_006399760.1:27985061-28019009 GCF_000299155.1 Elephantulus edwardii | reverse complement strand
GGTTTGTCTTGGAGAGAGTGAAACCAGTCTGCTCCTTGGAGGCAAGGATTCTGAAGCTTTGTCAGGCATATTATGGGCATATTGCAAGAGAAGACCAGTTCTTGGAGGGTGGTATTATGCTTGGGAGGGTGGAGGACAGCACAAAAGAGGAAGACCCTAGATGAGATGGATTGACTCAGTGACTAGAGTAATGTGGTAGGTGTGTCAGAGAAAATAAGGTTGGCTCAGGATGAAGTAGAATTCAGAGGTGCTGTACATAAGGTCGCTATGAGTCACAGGCAACTTGACAGCACATAAAAACAATAACACATGTCCAGTTATATTCATTCTTGAACCACTTTGAAAACCAATTTGCTTTCTATATGTAGTAGGAGGGAGCAAGTTGTGTTCCTAATCTAAACTTTAGTGACTTGAATCCACCAGAAACTCCTGTAGATAAAGATATATACTCTCTTTCTCTTGTTATTTGTAGCCTCCGAAACCAATGGTGGGTCACTATGACTTAGAATCAATATGCCAGCAGTGAGTTTGAGTTTTTTGAGGTAAAAGTTCTCATTAAACTATACTTACCTGTCACAACTGTTTGGTCTACAGCAAAGTTTATCAACTTCAGTGATTTTGACATTTTGAACTTTATAGTGAGTGAGAGAGCTATTCTGTGCATTGTAACACATACACTAGAAATACCACTAATTATCATAGCAACAACCCTTCTCAGTTGTTTCAACCTAAAATATTTACACACGTACATATCTTCTAAAAAGCAAAATTACATTTGGTTGAGAAAAATTGGTTTAAAGTAAAAATTTAAAATTAATCTAAAATGCCAAATTTGTTATGCATCTACACAGCATTTGTTGAGCATATATACTCTGTGGCAAATACAGTTCAATATTTAGGGAAACAGTGATTGAAGCAGGGTTGAGTATGGATTAAAGTTTAAAATGGCACAAGATAGGGTAAGGTTTCCCTCTGTTCTTCATAAGGTCACTTTGAGTCATAGTCAACCAGATGACATCTAACAAGAAAAGTAGCAAATGTTTAATTATTGTCTATAGTGAACATAAGGCTAATTTGATGAATTTATAAATCCTTTGTTGTTGTTGTTGTTGTAGAATAACAGAAAAGGCAACTGAGGTGGAGCTTTCACATATGGAAATCCAAAGGAAGAGGAACAGTTGTAAGCAGACACTAGTGACTGGGACACGGAATGTGAGAACCATGAAAGTAGGAAAATTAGATATTGTTAAGAAAGATATAGAACACATAAATATTGACATACTAGCCATTGGTGAGATGAGATGGACCAGCATGGGGCATTTGGAGTCAGATGATCATATATTACTCTGGAGATGAAAAGGTGAGGAAAAATGGAGTTGCTTTCATAGTTAATTTCTAGATCCATCTTGAAGTACAATATTGTGTGTGACAGGATAATATCCATATGTATACAAGGAAGTCCAATGAATACCACTATCATCCATATATATGCACCGACAACCAGTGTCAAGGAAGAGGAAATAGAAGATTTCTACCAACTTTTGCAGTCGGAGACTGATCAATTGTTATTGTTGGTGGTGGTGTTATGTGTTCTCAAGTCGACTCATAGCAACCCTATGCACAATAGTTCTAAACTTTGTCCTATCCTGAGCCAGTTTCACTCCCTCTCACACACCTACCCCCAATACTCTAGTTACTGTGCCAATCCATCTCATCCAGGGTCTCCCTCTCCTGGACCCATCAAAACATGGTGTGTCTCCAAGGACTAGTGTGGTTTCACCTTCTCCAGAACAGACCTGTTTGTTCTCTTGGCAGTCTGTGGTATGTTGAGTGCTCTATTCCTGCACCACAGCTTAAAGGTATCAGTTCTTCTGTCACCTGTAGTGACTGTTCAGCTTTCTGACACATAGCAAGTAATCATGAGGACCATGGTCTGAGTCAACTGCCCCTCAGTTTCTAAACTGACTTTCTTGCTTTTCATCATGAAGAGAGGTCTGTGACAGATTTCCCTAGTGCAATTTGTCTTTTAATTTCCTGACTCCCAGTGCTAAGAGTATTGATTGTGGAGCTGAACAAGCTGATACTGTCAACAATCTCAATCTCTTCTCCATCTATCATGATACTGCCAATTTTTCCAGTCGTGAAAATCTTTTTTTTCTTGATGTTGAACTTCAATCCATATTGAAGATTGCAATCCTTGACCTTCTGCATCAAATACTTCAAGTCCTCTTCAGTTTTAGTGAGCAAAGTTGGTTAATCTACATAGGTTTTTGATGAGTCTTTATCTAATCCACATTCCTCCTCATGAAGTTCAGCCTCCTGAACCATATGTTTTGCATATACAATGAAAAGATAAGGAGACAGGACAAATCCCTGATACACTCCTTTCCTGATTTTTAACCATGCAATATTTCCTTGTTCTATTCTGATGAGTACTTCCTGGTCTGAGAATGAATTATTCATCTTCAACATTCCATACCTCCTTCAGAATTATGTATATATTAAAATAGTACCTATAGCAAGTATTGTTATTGCACCTCATGCAGATATCTTACAAGCATCCTTTGCATAATTTTACCATAACATCTCAAAAATACATGTCAAACTCATTAGTCTCTTATTTAATACATTATGACACTACATGGGAATCAGTAAATGTACCTTCTGACTGTTGAAAATAAGTCTATCATGTGTTAAAGGTCTTTGTTTCTAGATTTTTATCTTTCTACAGTGAGCAGAACAAGATAACACAGTCTTCTAGACCCATACAAAGATGTCAAAATCCTTTCCTTGGGATTAAATTCTAAATGATGATGAGTCTATGGAATGGAGCAGATATCTCCATAGGGTTTCTAAGGATGTAAATATTTAGAAGATATCACTTAATTTTTCTCTTGTCCAGTAATTGGTGACCTTTCAGTTATCAGCTCACCAAGTTATTTAATTCATTACAAGGACAACTTCCTTGAGCCATGTGTTGATTGTGGACTTGAAAAAGCTGAAATTGTTGTTAAGTAATGTTGAGTATGACCCATAATGACCTTCTGAACAATAGCTATCCCATTCCAACTTCCCAATCTCTGACATATTTGAGCCATTGTTGCAGTCACTGTGTCAATTCATTTGGTGTAAATATTTGCAACTACTGAAATTTGAAGTAAGCTAAACTTGAACTCACTGCTATGAATTAGATTCTGATTTTTGGCAGCCCCCTAATGGGTTTCCAAGATTTTACTGTTTTGCTTTACTCTTACTGAAAGCTAGGTTTAAACCAATGACTTTTCAGTTAACACTCCAACACATACAAGATATTTAGTATCACTATATGACACCAGGGATCCTGTAATATACATGGTTATTGTTGTAATGCATTTTCAAATCACTTGCAACTCATTGTGACCCTATGCACAATAGCTCTGACTTGTCCTACCCTAAGCCTATGCACAATAGCTCTGACCTGTCCTATCCTAAGCCAATCTCACCATCTTTGATACAACTGCCTCCATGTTCCTAGTTACTATATCAATCCATCTCATCCAGGGTCTTCCTCTCCTGCATTATTCCTTCACTCTTTCAAGTATGATGCCCTTCTCCAGGGACTATTCTTTCCTGGCAACATGCTCAAAATATGTGAGATAGAGCTTCAACATCCTTGCTTCCAATAAACACCTTGTTGTCACCCTCTCCAGGACAGACCTGTTTGTTCTCTTGGGAGTCCATGTTATGTTCAATATTCTCTTCCACCAACACAACTCAAAGGCATTGATTCTTCTTCTGTTATTCTTAGTCATTGTCCAGGTCTATGATGTGCAAGTAATTGTGAAGACCATGGCCTGGATCAGATGCGCGTTAATCTCTGGACCAACAATGTTGCTCTTCAACACTCTGTATCCCCTGCAGTAGACTTGCCTAATGAAATTAGTATTTTTATTTCCTGACTGCTGATGCCAAGAGTGTTGACTGTTGAGCTAAGAATACTGAAATTATTAACAGCATCACTCTGTTAGAGATTGCAACCCTTGACCTTCTTCAGTAAACACTTCCAAGTCCTCTTGAGTCTTGGCAAAAAAGGTTGTGCAATCTGCATAATACAAATTATTGATGAATCTTCCTCCAATCCTGATGCCACATTTCTCCTCATAAAGTCCAGCCTCCTAAATGATGTGTTCCGCCTACAGATTGAAAAGGTATGGACACAGGATGCATCCTTGATTGGAAACTCCTTTTTATTTTGAACCATGTAGTGTTTCTATACCCTGTTCTAGTGACTGCTTACTGGTCCAAATATTCTGGTTCAAATATAGGTTTCATATGAGCACAGTCAGGTGTTCTGGTGTTCCCATTCTTTTCAAGGTTAGCCACAATTTGTTGTGATCCACATAAACAGACATCTTTGCATTGAATAGATATGGAGAATGGATACAATCCTGACACATACTTTAATTTCAAACCAAAGAGTGTTCCCTTATTCTGAACAGACAACTTATTGGTCTAGGGGTAGCTTTTACATGGCACAATCAATTGTTCTGGGAGTGCCATTCCTCTCAAATTTAGCCATACTCTGTCATGATTCACAAAAACACCTTTAACATAGTGTGCTGTTGACTTAACAACTGCCTTTTTTAAACCATTAGTTAATCCCATCTGGTCTCTAGCTACCTTAACACATGGCCTCAAAAATCAACATGGTCTTTCAAATCACCAACAGCTGTGGGGTTCGCATAGGAAAAAGAGTGCTTCCTTCATAGGGCAGCAAGACTTGTGGCAAGTAAGGTTTGAGGCTACAAGACTCTGGTGAGAAAGAAACCCCGGTGGTGCATAAACTGTGACAATGATGTGGACAAATGGTGGCAAGGTATGAGTGGAGGCTTTTTGCATTTGTGATGGCCACAGTTAAAGGTTTGGCTGTTATTTCCGGATGGTTGAAGGAGAAGCTGATTTATAACTGCTCTGAAGCAAACTTTGCTGGATGATTTGGTTCTAACTACTCTGAGGAACCATGCTGGATGATTTGAATTTGACTGTTGAACTGAAGCTTGGGCCTAAATTTATAGATCAATTGTGCCTTGAAACTTGGATACTTGAGGCCCTATGTCCTCAGGTCCAATTTTCTCTACTTTAGACACACAGTCAATAATACAAAGGTAGAAATTATTTTGGTATTCTCTTCTTTCAGATATGATCCATCTGACATCAGAAATTATCTCCTTGGTACCATAGTCTGTTCTAAATCTTGCTTAAACTTCTGGCAGTTCCCTTCATAACAGGCAGTACTGTGTGTAACTATTAAGTGTTAACAAGCTAGTCAATGCATGTATCTGAATAAAATGATGAATTGATAGATGAGAAACAAACATTTTTTCAAGAAAAAATAATTGAGCTCTCTTGGTATTAGGAAAATTTTGAAGTGGTTTCATGCTTAATTATTTTAATTTGGTAGTCCCTTGAGAACTTCCAGAAATTTCATTTAAGAAATATATTTAACGGCATAATACATGGAAAAAATGTTCTATAAGACTTGAATATCTTTTGTAAAAATTAAATTTTACCTTGAAATAAATTTTAACTCTACTTATATAATATGTTTATATACATATGTCAGTATGTATACATATACATATACATATCTACATTTAAACTTGAAATGCATAATTTAATGCTTTATCATGAATTCATCATGTTATGGAGCTTTTACCACTACTTAAAAAGTATGTTTTGGTTCTTCACTCCAAACAAAAATTTAGTAACCTACAGAAAATGAACCCTTATTTCTTTTGCTAACCATTACTATACTATTTTTCTTTGTATTTTCCTAGTCTCAGTAACTTATCCAGTACCATTAAATCAGAACTGACTTATAGCTGCCCCTCTAGTGGGCCTCTTCAAAACTCAGCTTGACCTATGAACTACTGGTCGTTCTCTTTTAGTGTATTATTGTAGACATTTTTAGAATATCTTCAGCAATGTTTTGCTTGCATGTGATATTAATGATATCATTTGATAATTTCTACATTATATTGTGTCATTTTTTCTTGGGAATGGGACAAAATACAAATCTCTTCCAGTCATTTGCAAAGTATTAGTGAGATAAAGCAAACCATTATGACAGAATGTGAAGAAAGCCAGAAAGGAAAGAATTCACTTTGTGCTGTGGAAGCTGGAAGAACTAAAAAAACCAATTTCAAGCCTTGAATGGTAATACAGAAAGATACTATGAGCAAAATCTAGAATGATCCAGAAAGCATTAAAAGAAAATGGGGCGGGGAGTAGAGTCATACCAAAAAGACTTGATTGACACAAAATATTTCAGGAGGTAGTACATGATAAAGAGCCAGTGCCAATTAAGGAAGAAGTTGAAGATGCACTGAAGGCACTGGTCAAAGGCCAGGGAATTGATGAAATACCAAACAGCATGTTTCAGCTAAAAAATGCAGCCCCTGGACATGCTCACCAGTCTATGTCAGAAAATTGGAGGACAGCAGCCCTTCCATATGACTGAAAAAGAACTTTACCTGTTGTTAGTGGTGGTGGTTGTTAGATGCTGTTAAGTCAAGTATGACCCATTTGTTGTTCTTATGTGCTGTCAAGTCACCTGTGACTCATAGAGACCCTATCTACAGCAGCTCTGAATTCTGCTCTGTCATTAACCAGCCTCACTAATTCTGACACAGCAACCCCTGTTGCCCCAATCATTGTATTAATCCATCTCATCCAGGGTTTTCATCTCCTGCACTATCCCTCCACCATTCCATGAATGATGACCTTTTCCAAGGACCAGTCTCTCCTGGCCATGTGCCCAAAGTATGTAAGAAGAAACATGAGATTCCTAGCCTCCAAGAAGAAACTTGGTTTCATGCTCTCCAAGACAGACCTATTTTTTTTCTTGTCAGTCCATGGCATGTTCAAGACTCTTCTCCAACACCAGAATTTGAAGGCATTGATTCTTCTGTCATCCTTAGTATTTGTCCAGCTCTCTGATGCATAGTAAGTAATTGCAAAGACCATGACTTGGATTAGGTGCACCTTAGTCTCTAGACAAACATCGGTGCTTTTCAGCACTATAGAAGGTCCTTGACAGCAGATTTTTCCAATGCAATTAGTCTTTTGATTTCCTCATTGCTAGTGTTGAGGGTTAATTGTAGACCTGAGCAAGGGACTTATTTTAATTTTTTTTGGTCTCAATTTGAATTTGTACATGAGCAATTGATGGTCTGTTTCACAGTCAGTGCCTGGCTTTGTTTGACTGCTAATATGAGCTTTTCCAATGATTACTTCCGCAGGTTTTGCCAATCTGATTCCTATGTGGTCCATCAGGTCTTTAAAAAATAAGATATTTGTGCTGAATAAAGAATGGTACATAACAAAATTAAACCACTCTATTTCCAATCTCATTTCTGTCACCAAGCCCATATTTTACAACTACCATTCTTCTTCATTGTTTCCAACTTTTGCATTCCAGTAACCAATAATCATTAACACATCCTGATTTCATGTTTGGTCAATTTTAGACTGAAAGATTTGATAAAATTTTTCAACTTCTTCTTTGGCTTTAGCTTAGGGACATTTATGGAATGATAATCATATTGACAGGTCTCTTTTAATACATATGGATTGTATAATATCATTCACAAAATTGTACTTCATGCTAGAACTTGAAATTGTCTTTATAACTTTGAATACAGAACCATTCTTAGGTTTTTCATTGTCATGTGATTATCTGATTCAAAGAGGCCAAAGCTAGTCCATTTATGTCATTAATACTTAGAATGTCAGTGATCATGTTTTCTATTTCTTTTTTTTTTACAACCTCTAGTGTTCCAGAATCGATACTTTGCACATTCCAAGTTTCGATTATTAAAGGATATTTGATTCTATTCTTCCTCTTTTTGATTGTCTTCCAATCTAGGCTCTACCTCAATACTATGACTGTCTGTGTCCCTCTATTTCTCATAGAGTTTTAAGAGACCTACTGTTTAAGTAGCAGATTGCCAATCCTGCTTCCTTTTCTATCTTAATAGACAATGGAAGCTCTTCTAAAATCTGTCCATCATGGGTGACCCTTGTGTCATTTCACATATTGGTGGCATAGTTACAGTATCACAGCAACCCACACGTTACTTTAGTACAGCAAATTGACAGAGAAGTGCTATACTAACTAGAACAATTAATTTTTCCTGTACAACAAACTGACAAATTGTTTTATGGGTTCAGAGCTACTGTACATAGGTTTGCTATGAGTTACAGGCAACTCAATGGCACATAACAACCACCACCATTATAGCAAATTAGCCATATAAATATCTTGTTACCAGATCCAGCTGAAGCCACATAGATATGATAGAATGTGCTTCAGGGAGAGTGTTGAAACTTTCTGACTGAGACTCATGACTAGAATGCTAGGGTAATATCCCAGATGTGGCTATTAAGGTCACAAGGAAGTATTTGTTGAAATTTTTTTTTATGCTGCTGCTTCACAAAAGGGTGGAGGGCCCAAAGCACTATTGATTAAAAAGACAAAATTTGGGGGTTGCAACTGCTTTAAATAAGAGGCCCCAGCCACCAAAGGGCTGTTGAACAAAAAAAAGGTGTACCTATAGAATACACTAAATGAACTATAAAGAAACAAAAATATGACTTAGAATTGCATATGTAACTTGTTAATACATCCAACAACTTGCTATTTTTAGGTATTATCTTGTGTTTAGTGTCTAATGCAAACAGAGTTGAAGTTATCCAATATTTAATAATTAATTTAATGTGCCCTTCTCAAAGATATGACAACCAACTGTTTACATGAAACCCTCAGATAATCATCTGTAGTCTCAATAATCATATTAACTATTTTAGCACATATCATTTTGAGAGCACTGTTTATTTCTGGACAAATATTACTTTTTGTTCTTTACATTTATTGAGTATTTTGCATTCATCAAAATTATGTTTTTAAATTTTTATGACTTTTCTCTTTAATGTTCTTTTTCTCTAGCAGAACTATAGAAACCAGATGAATAGACCATCATCATCTTGTGCATTAGATTAGAACATTTCCCAGAATCTAACTAGCATTTAATAAATATGTTAAAAATGATTTTTAAAAACTATACACACTACATCTAGCACTTTAAAAATATCATTTGTTATATGACATCCAGTCAGAATCAACTGATAACTCTTCCTCTAATGTGTTTTCAGAGACTGTAAATTTTATGAAAGGTTCAAACTACCTGCCTATGGATTGTCAAGTATTCCTTATTAGTAGGCCACCGTATTTAATTTATTAGAAGTGCACATAATAAATTTCTTAAAACCATTTCTTTTCCACTACATAATTATCAAAGTTTCAATTGATTCTGATATAACAAAAATTTGAGTAAATATTTTGAAATTTTAGATCCCTCTATGTAGCTTTAAACATTGTTGATTGTCATCAGGTAAAGCATGGCTTATATTAAACCTATGCACAAAAACCCTGAAGTCCTTCCACAACCATCATCATTTATCAAAGTTCACAGAGTTTCCAGAGGCATGCTGTTTAGGAAGTGAATATCACTCCTGTCTCCAAAATTAGACACAGTAAAATAATCCAGGAATGTCTGACTAGCCAGATTAAATAATATGACTGTCAACAAAATTTAATTTATATAAATTTATAAAACAAGAATAAGATTACAATGAATTTGTGAATATCATCTTTTAATAAAATGATAGGTATACAGTGACTGCTGACAAATGGTAAAAATGCCATTGTTAGAATATAGTTTTTATCAACATCCTTAGTACTATAGTCCTTCAGGTAATTATCAAGTGATTTTAGGGTAAGTGCTCTTCACCACATTTAAATATTTAAATATGAATTATAAATTTCCTTGAAAAGATAATTATGCAAATATTAGGTGCACACATACACACAGACCTCTTGTGCCATGAGAAGTTGTGATGCTAACCCAAAGTTTTCACCAATTTGACTGTTGTAATTTGCCAGTGACTCAGCAGGAGAAAATTCTCCTGTGTGATTTAGCAGCTTAAAAGCCCTATGGAAGATCAGCTATGAGTTACTTCTGACTCAGCAGCTATGAGTTAATGAACAAGTGAAAAGACCCTCACCAAGGTAAGAAAGACCCTCAATAGTGACTGTAACAAAAGCCTTGGTTTTATCAAGGAATCCTGAAGATTGTCCAGGATAGGGCAAATGTTAGATCTGTTGGTCATAGGATCTCTGAGTTGGAGTCAATTCAGTGCTACCTACCACATACACACACGAATATTCACACAGAGTATGCTAGATGAATTCCTGGTACATTTTTTTAGCAAAATTTTTATAGATTGTAAAAATTATTCATTCCTCCTGTCAATATACTCAGAGATAATGCAAAGACTGACTTGGGGGTTGGGGGAAAACTAAGAAAAGGGGATAAATAATATATACAGCATTGAAGCAAACGAGGGAGAGAACTGTATAAAAGGAATATATGATTAAGTATTATTGGCATGAAAAAAAGTCCAAAATAAGAACTGCATAGTAAAGTGGACTTTGGGGGTGGGTGGTGGGGTGGTTGGATGCTGTATAAGAATGAAAGAATTTTTTTCCAAAGAAAAAAGCGAACGAGGGGCGTGCAGGGAGGAAAGAGTGCAACAATGAATGAATGGAAATCCAAGTTCTCTATAAACTTTCATGAAAGTCTCAATAAAAAAAGAATTAACATTTCTGTAAAAAGAAAACTATTAAAAACAGATTAAAAAGTACTATATTTGAATGAATATATGCTTTGGGGGGTTGCCCCACTCCTAGAAAATAGTGATATAATGACCATAAAGCCTTTTAAAATATCTTGGAAGTATTTTCCTAATGGAGGAATAGGTGTTTCTCTTTTCTCTTATTTCAGACTCTAGCATAATAATAAAAGTGCTTATCTATATTTGGAACATAATATCTAAGAATTCAAGAACTGGAGTGTGTGAGCAAACTGTGTCTCATAGAAGCCTAATAGAGAAAATGTGCCCAACTCTGAATTACTAATGCAATGAAGAGCAGAGCTGCTGTGACATGAAGTGTGTCAGAGATTCTTGTGTCAAACCTAGAGTATAATATTTCTAACTTATTTCTTCTGTGGGATAAAATGATAAGCATTATTCAAGTCAAAAGAAATTACAGGATTGCTTTCATCTTTTATCTATAAGAAGAGAAATCAAGCAGAACCTTGCAGTTTTACAATGGTATGTCTTAGCTAGTGATATTTGAAAATAGAAAAGTGCTAAGAATATGTTGCATTAAGAAATTATGAAAATGAAAAAAAAAAAAAAAGAAATTATGAAAATGTAACATAAAAGGAAAAAATTACACCTAGAAATAGAACCATTTAAGATTAGTATTATGCCAGACAAGAAAATTGATATCTTAGTGGTGGAATATTTGCATTTCTTTATAAGAAACTTGGCTTTTATTTCCAGTCATGTGTAATCACCATTTTTGTCAGATTTGATTTTTTCTTGATATGATATAAAACATATTTCACTAGAATTTTCAAAGGCACCAAAACCTCTTCAAATTAATTGTCATCCATATACAATTAACTGATAATTGATCCTCTAGTAGGTTTTCAAGACTTAAATCATAAGGGAAATTGCGTGTATTTTTTTTCCCTTGAAGGTAGCTAATGGCTTTGCACTGTCAGAAAGTGATGATTGTAGGGCTAACAGCAAAACTATCTATGCAATAGACCACCAGAACTTCCTCTCACGCTAAAATAGATTAGAAAAAGAAAGGGGTGGGGCAGGGAAGAAAGGCCAGACCCTTTACTTCTGACAGCCATCAGATCACAAAAGTCTTATCTGCAGTCCTTTATGGGGACGATAAAGTCAGCATTTTGTTCCATTAGTTTTGCGAACACTTCAGTCAGAAGTAAAGTCACTGTAGTTAATAACAACAATAATGCAAAGATAAATTCTTTGGCTTTACATTAACACATAAAGGGGTTTGGAATCCAAACATATCAGTATATCAGTGGTGGAGATAATTTAATATTTAATGAGGAGTGGAAAGATTTCAATTACTCAAAAGAATGCAGTATCTGAAACATGAATGAATGAATGAGTGAATGAATAGCTACAAAATATTTTATGACAACTTTAGGGAGATCTGGTGTCCTAGTGACAAGACTCTGCACTGCAATCCAGGAGGCACATGGTACAAATCCACCAACTGCTCCATGGGAGGAGAAAGAGCAGTTTCCTCCTGTGCAATTAACTGCTTTTGAAAACCCACTGGAGGGTCAACTATGGGTCGGTTCTGACTTGATCGTATACAAAAACAACAACAATGATAAATTTGAATTTTGGATAACTAACTAACAGTGTAGAACTTGTATATTTGAACTGGCATTTGATTGATAATATTGTGAAGAACTGGATTTGAGAATATTTTTTTATTAAATTTTATTAGTTTTTATGAACATTTACAGAGATTTGGGGTTTTCATTCATTCATTGTTGCACTGTTTTCTCCACCCTCATCCCCAGTTCGTTCTTCTTTCCCCCCACCTAATGTCTGTTTTAATTGTCCAATTGCCACAGTGCTTGTCAAAGCCAGTTCTGATTAATCTCCTTTGTCAGTGTGTCCCTTGCCATTCCCTATCACTCCTCCCTGAGAGAGACTTCACCCTGATTCAAAAGAAAAGGGGATGGCGTATTCTCTTAGCAACTTCCTGCTGAAAAGGGATGCTGTGGGTTTCAGGGTGAATGTCTTCTCTCACTACTCCAAAGGGCCCCCTTGGCAGTAGGAAACACATAGACTATTATGGAGATTGATTTTGGAATTTAGATGCACTGTTATCAATTGTGCTTAGCCGTACATGTTCATATCCTTGAAGATATATCATGGAAGTGTTTGCAGCCTAGAAGATACAAATTTAACTAACAAGTTAAAAGTGCATGAGTCAAAAATTGAAAAGCAATAATATTCTGAGTAGAGGTTCTAATAGTGGCACAAATCAAGTTACAGAGGTAAGATGGTTCCATTGCCATCCTTACTCTAACTTAATTCTTTCTTTTTCATTTAAATTTGTTATTAATTTCAGTGAAAATTTACAGAGGCTTTGGATTTCCATTCATTCATTGTTGTAGATTTGTCCCCTCCCAAGGCTCCCCCCCACCAATGCAGAACCTGTGTACTGACCAAGAAGTCCTCTGGACAAGACAAAAGAATATTGGAAGATTTAGAACTAGGAGAAATGTATGTCAATCTTGTATACTTTCACCCTATTAATTCCATTTCTGTTCTAAGCAAATGCTTGGAGAAGCTGGTTTACATGAAATAATCAGCATCAGATTGGAGGGAGACTTATAAACAATGTGTAGTATAAAGCTGCCTCATCTTGACTGAAGAAAATTGAGACAAAGAATTTATTAATGAAGTTCAAAGACTATAAACTTCAATATAAATTGTGACTTAAATAATGAAAACAAAAATTCCCACAATAGGACCAATATGATAAATGGAGAAAAAAATTAAAGTTGTGAATTATTTAATCTTGCTTAGATCCACCCATAAAAGCAGTTGTTATTGTTGTTTATACGCCATCAAGTTGCCTGTGACTCATAGCAATCCTATGTACAATAGCCCTAAATCCTGCTCTATCCTGTGCCAACCTTATTGTCTCTAACACACCTACCTTCATTGCACCAGTAACTGAATCCATCCATCTCATTGAGGGTATTCCTATTTTGCACTGTACTTCACCTTCCCAAGCATAATTCCCCTCTCCAAAGACTGATCCCTCCTTGCAACATGCCCAAAATATGTTAGACGAAGCCTTAGAATTTTTGCATCCAAGGAGCAGCCTGGTTTCACCCACTCTAGGACAAGCTTGTTTGTTTTCTTAGCAGTGCTTGGTATATTCAATACCTTTCTCCAGCACCACAGCTCCAAGGCATCCATTCTCCTTCTATCATCCCTAGTTATTGTCCAGCTTTCTGACACATAGAAAATGATTGCAAAGACCACAGCCTGGCTCAGGCACACATTAGTCTCCAGACTGATATCTTTGCTCTTCAGTACTTTGGAGAGGTCTCTGACAGCAGACTTTCCCAATGCAATTTGTCTTTTAATTTTCTGGCTGCTGGTACCAAGAATATTGATTGTGGAGCCAAGCAAACTGAAGCTATTAACAAGTTCAATCTCTTCACCATTTAACATGATGATCTTTTTCTTGATGTTGAGCTTCAATCCATATTGAAGACAACACCTTCTGCAGCAAGCTTCTCCTCCTCTGTTTCAGCAAGCAGGGTTGTGTCATCTGCATTGGAAAATCTGTCATCAGAGATCTCTTTACAATGCAAAGAATAAGAATTTCACTTTAAAGATTAAGATTCTTCTGACTCAAACTATGGAATTTTCAATTGTTTTGTATGTATGTGAAAGTTGGACAATGAATAAGAAAAACTGAAGGAAAATTGAAGCCTTTGAATTTTGATGTTGGTAAAAAGTATCATATGGCCTGCAAAAAGAATGCACAAATAGATTTTGGATGAAGTGTGGTTAAGCCATGACAGTAAGACTTTATCTCATATATTTTGGGTATATTTATCAAGAGAATCTCATCTGGGAGAAAAACATCAGACTTGGAAAAGTAAAGAGTCAGCAAAAAATAGGATGATCTCTAGTGAGAGGAATTGACACAGTGACTGTAACAATAGGCATATGTGACGAAGATGCAGAGTCAAGTAGAATTTTATTTTGAAGTATATAAGGGTACTCTGAGTCACAGATGACTTGATATCTAATAACATTTAAAGAGTCACAGAACTTCCGTTGTCCCCCCTGCCAAGTAGCAAAACAAATTACTGATGGCAATTCAAGTGTAATTCAAATGATTTTCACATTAATCTTCATAACAATTTTAAAATTATGATGACATCTTGACTCAAATGGCTCTCATGTATTGTCTTAAAATAATAGGACACAGCAGATTAGAAACAAATTGAATATATATATTGTTGTTAGGTGCCATCAAGTCACCTGTGACTCGTGGCAACATTATGAGCAATAAAACTCTGAACTATGACCTATCCTGAGCCAGTCTTACTGTCTCTGACATACCTAACCCCAGTTAGATTGACGTAGGTCAATCTAGCTCATCCAGGATCTTCTCCTCTTGCACTCTTCCTCTGCCCTTTCAAGCATGATGTCCTTCTCCAAACACTTGTCCTTCCTGGCAGCATGCCTAAAATATGAGAGATGGGGGCTTTGAAGTCCTTACTTCTAAGGAGAAACTTGGTTTCACCTTCTCAAGGTCAACCTGTTTTTCTCTTTGTGGTCCATGAAACGTTCAACACTCTTCTCCACTGACACAACTCAAAGACATTGATCCTCCTTCTTTCATCCTTAGTCATTGTTCAGCAATTTGATGCACAGCAAGTAAGTGAAAAGACCGTGGCCAGTATCAAGTGCTCCTTCATCTCCAGATTGATATTATTGCTCTTTAGCACTCCGGAGCAGTCCCTGATAGTAGATTTTCCCAAGCGATTTATCTTTTCATTTCCTGACTGCTAGTGCCAAGAGTGTTGATTTTGGAACTGAATGTGCTGAGATTTTTTTTTTTAAATTTTTTTTCGTGCTGAGATTCTTAACAATCACAATCTCCTCTCCATCTATCATGATGCTGCCAACTGGCCTAGTAGTAAGAATTGTTGTCTTCTTGATGTTGAACTTCAATGTATATTGAATACTAGCAGTCCTTGACCTTCTGCAGCAAACACATCAGGCCGTCCTCATTTTCAGCAAGTAAGGTTGTGTCATCTACTTAATGCAGGTTGTTGAAGAGTCTTCCTCCAATACTGATGCCTTACTCTTCCTCATGAAGTCCACTTTACCAAATGATCTGTTCCACATATGGATTAAAAATATATGGAGATAAGACACATCCCTGACATTCTCTTGTACCTATTTTGAGTTATGCAGTTTCTTTGCTTTGTTTTGACTACTGCTTCCTTGACCAACATTCACATTTCCCATGAGCACAATCAGACGTTCTAGAGTTCCTATTCTTCTCAGAGTTAGCCACAGGTTGTTGCAGTTAAATTGCACAGTCAGTGAAATACAGACAGATATTGTTCTAGAATTCTCTGCTCTCAGCCAAGGTCCATCTGACAGTCGCTATGATGTCCCTATGATGCCACAGCCTCTTCTAAACCCATCTAGTATTTCTGGTAGTTCTCTGTCAGTGTACTGGTCCAGTCATTTTTGCATAATCTTCAGCAGGATTTTGCTTGCATGTGATATTAGTGATATTGTTTGATAATTTCCACAATCTTTTGGGTCACCATTTTTTTTTGGTTTGGGAATAAATATGAAACTCTTCCAGTCAGTTCTCCATGCAGCTGTCCTGCAGTTTGCCTGGCACAGCCTGATGAGTGTATCTAAGGCAACATCTATCTGCTGAAACATGTCAATTTGAACATTAGTGGCCTAGAGGTAAGAAGCTTCATTGCAATCCTTAGGCATGTGGTTCGAATTCACCAGCTTCTCTGTGGGAGAAGAAAGGGCAATTTCCTCCCATGCAATTACTGCCTCTAAAAAAAACCTGCTGGAGTGTTGGCTATTGGTTGGTTCTGACTCAGCAGTACACAACAATGTGTGTCTGTCTATCTATCTATCTATCTATCTATCTATCTATCTATCTATCATCATCTATCTCACTTCTTGGAAAGAGATGTAAAGGTTTAAATGCATGAAATTATAGCTTATTGGTAACAAAGTATGCAAAAATATGTTTTTATTCTTATCATACTGTTGTTCTAGTTGTTAAGTGTCGTCGAGTTGTAGATGACTCATAGTGACCATATGAAAGAAAGACCTGAACAATTGTATACTTTCATTGTTTCTCCAAGTTCATAAGTTTCTGGAGGCAAGCTAGTTTGGAATTGGATGCCACACTTGTTTCCAAGCTTGTTTTAACCGGAGAGCTCCACCAAACACTGTCTACCATAGGTAACAATTATCACTTTTGATATATCAGTGTCACAGTGTTCAGCATCACAGCAACCAGGAGTTACCTCTGAACAGCAAATTGTCAGACATGTGCAGCAAATGGACAGACCAGTGCTATCCCACTTAGAAGAATGTTTGACCAAAAACAAAACCAGGCCTGAGGGCCACATATTAAAATCACCCACCTTTGACGTGGTAGCATATCTTTCTATCCACAAGGCCCACAGAGCTCTCTCTATGTTGGTGTTAAGTGCCATCAAGTCGTAGATGACTCATAACGACCCTATGAACAAAAGACCTAAACAATTGTATACTTTCATCATTTCTCCAAGTTCACAGAGTTTCCAGAGACAAACTATTTTTGAAATGGATGCCACTCCTGTTTCCAACTTTATTTTCTCCTATATTTCACAGAATCAGTTAACTCTAGATAGAATATTAATGTTGTTGTCTAACTTCAAGTTGGAATCGGCCCATAGTTGACCCTCCAGTGGGTTTTCAGAGGCAGTTAAATGCTTGGGAGGAGAATTCTCCTCTTTCTGCAGAGCATCTCATAGATTTAATCGCCGTCTTTAGGATTGCAGTGAAACTTCTGACCACTAGGTCACCTGTACACCCTAATGTTAATGTAAGAAAGCAGAATCTGTAGGTACTTTTCAATAAGTAAGTTTTATTAACAAACTTCTTTTAGGGTTAACTATGATTTGTTATTAACTCTCCAGTTATTTATTGCTTATCTCTTAATGTTTATTTTACTATTTTGTCTTCTAAGTAGTGGTAAAACTATAGCAATTTTTCTTCTCTAGAACTTACCACTGGACCAATTGGCAGCATCAGGATGGATGGTGAAGAGACTGAGATTGTTCACAGCTTTAGTTTGCCCGGCTCCACAGTCAACAGTCTTGGCAACAGCAGCCAGGAAATTAAAAGATGTATTGCGATTAGAACAGCACATCAGCAGAGAACTGCCGGAAGTCCAGACTGGGTTTAGAAGGGGTCGTGGTACTAGGGATATTGTTGCTGATGTTAGATGGATCTTGGCTGAAAGCAGAGAATACCAGAAGAATGTCTATCTGTGTTTCATTGATTATGCAAAGGCATTTGACTGTGTGTATTATAACAAACTGTGGTTGACTCTGAGAAGAATGGGAATCCCAGAACATTTAATTGTGCTAATGCGAAACCTATACTTGGACCAAGAGGCAGTAGTCAGAACAGAGCAGGGTAACACTGTATGGTTCAAAATTGGGAAGGGTGTACGCCAGGGATGCATCCTGTCTCCATACCTTTTCAACATGTATGTAGAGTAGATTATCTGAGAGGCTGGGCTCTATGAGGAGAATTGTGGCATCAGGAGTGGTGGAAGACCTAATAACAATCTGCGTTATGCAGATGACACAACCCTGCTTGCTAAAACTGAGGAGGACCTCATGCACTTGCTGTGAAGGGTCAAGGACTGCAGCCTTCAGTATGGACTGAGGCTCAATGTCAAGAAGACAAAGATTCTCACCACTGGACCAATTGGCAGCATCAGGATGGATGACGAAGAGATTGAGATTGTTCACAGCTTCAGTTTGCTCGGCTCCACAGTCAACACTCTTGGCACCAGCAGTCAGGAATTAAAAGAGCATATCGTGATGGGAAAGTCTGCTGTTAGGGACCTCTCTAAAGTACTCAGGAACAATGGTGTCTCTCTGGAGACTAAGGTGCGCCTGATACAGGCCATGGTATTTGCAATCGCTTGTTATGCATCAGAGAGTTGGACAATGACTAGGGTGGACAGAAGGAGAGTGGATGCTTTTGAGCTGTGGTGCTGGAGAAGAGTACTGAATGTACCATGGACTGCCAGGAAAACAAACAGATTAATCTTGGAGAGCATTAAACCAAGCTACTCCTGGAAGGCAAGGATTCTGGGGCTTCGTCTGACATACTTTGAACATGTTGCCAGGAGGGACGGGTCCTTGGAGAGGGACATCATGCTTGGGAGGGTGGAGGGACAGCGCAGGAGGGGAAGACCCTCTATGAGATGGATTGATTCGGTGACTGGGGTAATAGGGATGGGTGTGTCAGAGGCGGTGCGGTTGGCGCAGGATAGAGCAGGGTTTAGGGCTGTTGTGCATAGGGTTGCTATGAGTCGCAAGCGACTTGACGGCACATAACAACAACAACAACACTGCAGTGGGAATGTCTGCTGTTAGGGACCTCTCCAAAGTACTGAAGAGCAATGAAGGAGAATTGATGCCTTTGAGTTGTGGTGCTGGAGAGGAGTATTTAATATACCATAGACTGCTAGAAAAACAAAAGGATTCATCCTGGAGAGGGTTAAACTGGGTGGCTCCTTGGAGGCAAGGATTCTGAGGCTTCATCTGACATACTTTGTTCATATTGTAAGGAGGGACCGGTCCTTGAAAAGGGACATTATGCTCAGGAGGGTGAAGGGACGGCGCAGGAGGGGAAGACCCTCTATGGGGTGGATTGATTCAATGGCTGGGGTAATCGGAATGGGTGTATTGGAGACAGTGTGATTAGCACAGGACAAGAGCAGTTTAGGGCTGTTGTACATGGAGTAGCTATGAGTCGCAAGAGACTCGATGGCACGTAACAATAACATAACTTACCTTACTGTTATTAGGTGCCATTGAGTTAGAACTGACTTATAACTGATCCTCCAGTGGGTTTTCAGAGTCTGTGCTTATACTTATGGGAAATATATATGTACACCAAGAACCAGTTGTCCAAAGAGGAAAAAGGAAAATTGAATGGTTTATAGAAAAAGGGTGTGTACTAGGCTTGCATTCTTTTTCTTTTCCTATTTAATTTTATTCTGATCAAATTATTAGAACAGCCGGACTAACAGAAGAAGAATATGACATCAGGATTGGAGGAATACTGATCAAACAACTTCCATTATGCAAGTTAAAAACTTGCTTGCTCAAAATAAAGAAGAATTGAAGCATTTACTGCTGAAGATGAAAGACTAGAGATGTCAGTGTGGGTTAAATATCAAGAAAACAATAATTTCACTACTCTACCAGCAGACAACATAATGATAGACAGAGAGGATTGATGTTGTCAGTTATTTCATTTTATCTGTACCCATAATCAACACTTAATGTTATCAGCAGTCAAGAAATCAAAAGATGTGTTACACTGGGAAAATCCAATATCAAGGACCTTTTCAAGTGCTAAAGAGTAAGGATGTAAATTTAAAGATTAACACTACTAATCTTGTTGTACCTGATATGAGCCTTGGAATTTTCATTTGCTTTTCATGCATCTGAAAGTTGGACAATGAATAAGAATGACTGTAATAGAATTGATATCTTTGAGTTGTGGTGTAGGTGAAGGTATTGAATGTTCCTTAGATTAACAAAAAACCCAAGCAAGTCTGTCTTAGAAGAAATGCAGATAGGGCCCTCCTTAGAAGAAAATATGATCTCATATATTTTGGGCAGGTTGTAAAGGACAGATAGTCCTTGGAGATTATATTAAGTTTGAAAAGATGATAGGGAAAAGAAAGAGAGGAATACCCTCAACAAGATGGATCGACACAGTGACTGTAACAATGGGTTTGAGCATATTAGAAACCACAAAGAAGGCTCAGAATAGGGCAAGGTCCAGATCTGTCGTTCCTAGGGTCACTGTGAGTCATAGTCAACTTAAGGACACCTAACAACAATACATTTATTCAAACTTAAAAGTAATATAAAAAATAATTTATTATTCTTAGTTTCAGAGTTTGTTTTAACTTACTGAATTCCATTCATTACAGGTTCATTCTTATTTTTTTTAGCTGTGATTTCAATAAAAGTTTACAGAAAACTTGTATTTTTCATTCATTGATTGTTGCACATTTTCCTTCCTATACTCCCCCAGTTCACTTTTGTCTTGAAAAGGTCATTCACTGTTGCACAATTATCTCCCTCAGCCCCACCCCAGTATACTTTGCTGTGCACCTCTTATTTTGGACTGTTGTCATGCAAATAATGCCTAATCATATATTCCTTTTAAGCAGTTCTTTCCCTCATCTGTTCCAATGCAGTGTTCATTACTTATCCCCTCTTTTCTTAGTTTCTGTCTAACCCCCATGTCAGTCCTGTTTTATAACAGTGTCATTATGCAGTAATTGTCATTTTGTGACTGAGATATTTCATTCAGCATAATGTCCTCCAAGATCACCCATTTTCTATAATGTTTTAGGAGTTCCTTGTTTTTCAATGCTGCATGATATTTCATTGTGTGAATATACCACTCTTCTCTACCCATTCATTGTTTGATAGACACTTGGGTTGCTTCAATCTCTTGGCTGTTGTGAACAATGCAGCAACAAACATGGGTATGTGTATATGTCCATTTGGGTGGAAGCCCTGGTTTCTTTAGGGTATATTCTCAATAGTGGAATTGCTGGGTCAAATTGTATTTCTCTTTCCAGCTCTTTGAGAAAGCACCATACTGCTTTCCACAGTGGTTGCACAATTTTATACTCCCACCAACAGTAAATTAAGAGTTCCAATTTTTCCACGACCTTACCGGCATTTGTTGTTTACTTCTCTGCACCTTACTATCCATGATGTCTGCTAATATTCTCGTTTGGGTTACCACCATCTGTAGATTATGAAAAACACATACCATGGTATACTTTCTCTTATTTTAAAAATTCTAAAAGTATTTTTTCCCAACCCATCATGTTTTGCCAACTTAATTTCTCTTTGCATCATTTATTTCACCAAGAAGAAAAATATTCTCAAATATTCTACACTTTGGCAGAAATATAATTGATACTTTTGAGTAGTGGTGTAGGAAAAGAATAATAATAGTAAAATAAATTATTCCTTAATGGCTTAAATTTCTTAAATATTACTTTTCCATTGTACTTACCTACTACTATTTCGTTGGCTCCTTCTCAAATGATCTACCATCATTTTCCTGTGGTTGTATATTTTTAGCAAGAGGAGATTGCTTGTCTTTCTTGCAGAGCAGTTGGTAGATAGGCATCCATCCCAGACTATAGCACACTATATTGTACTTAGTAAGCTACTTTTAGGAAAGAATACTGTAAATCTTCGCTATCAAAACCTTTAATTTGCTCCTCATTTGTTCTATTCCCTAATGTCCTCAAATGATGGATCATGAAAATATTTTCTCTGTATCTTAGTTAATAAGTAAGCTTAATGGATTAGATTATAATTATTAAGGCAAAATCTGAGTATTTTGGAAAGCATTTTTTAATTATTTTTCAAATTTTTAAAAAAAATTATTAATTTTAATGAACATTTACAGAGATTTTTGTTTTCCATTCATTCATTGTTGCACTTTTCTCCCTGCCCAGCCTGCCCTCCTCCCACCACCCCCCAGTTTGCTCCTCTCTTTGAAAAGTAAAAGAAAAATTCTTTCTTTGGTATACAATACCCCTGCACCCCTCCAACCACCCGGAGTACACTCCACTATGCAATCTTAATTCTGGACTCTTGTGATAAACATAATACCCTGTCATATATAGTTTTTGCTTTCAAACATCTAGAACCATGTGCAAGAATAAATAACCTCAATATTTAATGAGAAAAACAATAGAACGTCAATAGATTCCAAACTTTGTATACTAGTACACCAATTGTTAACACTTTTTATCATTTGCTGTATTTGTTCTACGTGCATATCATTATTATTGCCTTTGAGGTTATGTTTCAGCCATAGTCTTTATTACCGCTAATATATTTGGTTTTCCTCAAAAGAAAGACACTTAGATAATTTTAATCATTCAAATTCTGTCAATTATCATAATGACATGTCACTGTTAATTTAAAGCACTATTAGTCCTTTTATTATGTAGAATGAAAATTTGCAAAGTATATTGATTTTTAATCAATATTGCATACACATTTTATGTTTTTTTGTGTTTTGCTTAAATTTATTTTTTCTTTTATTCATTCAGTATTGCACATTTTCTCCCTCTCTTCTCTCCCATCCTTTAGTCAACCCCTGCAATACACCCTTGTTCCAGATTATTTTCAAACATATAAAGCATAATCACATATTCCTTTTGCACAATTCTTTCCCTCATCTGTTCTAACAAAGTGTTAATTATCCCTTCACTCTTTTGCCATTCCCACCCAACTCCCCCATGTCTATGCTATTTTATAACAGCAGTGTTACACAGTATTTATCTTTTTGTGACTGAGATATTTCCCTTAGCATAATGTCCTTAAGGCTCTCCCATATTATAATATAAAACATATTAATTATAAAACATATAATGTTTTCCTATTTCATTATTTTTCAATGCCCTGTAATATTCCATTGTGTGGAGATACCGTAGTTTTTCTTTTCATTTGTTTTCTGATGGGCTCTTGGGTTACTTCCATATCTTTGTTATTGTGACTAGTGAAACAATAAACTGAGCGTGCATACATCTATTTAGGTCATAGTTCTGCTTTCTTGAGAGCATATTCCCAGTAGTAGAATTGCTGGGTGAAATGTTATTTCTATTTCCAACTTCTTGAGAAAGTACTAGACCACTTTCCATAGTTGTTGTATCATTTTACATTTCCACTAGCAGTGAATAAAACTTCCAATATCCTCATATATTTGCCTGTATTTGTTTGCTGCTTGGTTGAATCTTGCTCTTGTTTCTGGGGTGATATGATATCTCATAGCTGTTTTGATTTGCATCTCTCTGATAGGGATTTTGAACATTTCTTCAAGTGTTTGTTTACCATCTGACTGTCCTCTTTGGTGAAGTGTCTATTCATATCTTGTGCCCATTTTGTGATTGGATTGTTTACCTCTTTCTTGTTGAGATGCTAGAGTATTCTATACATTTTAGATATAAGTCCCTTATATCTACATATGTCATTACCAAATACAGTTCCCTAGTCTGTAGTTTTTCTTCTTACTCTGTTGGAAGAGATTTTGATGTGCATAGGGAGGTCCTGTTCATCTATTTTATTCTCTCCTGATTACAGGCTTTTCAAGATGATTGGAAGACTGTTAATGCTATAGATTAGCACTTCCAGAGTTCTTTCCTGATTTTCTCTAATTAATTTAAGTCATTGGTTTTACTTCTAGGCCCCTGATCTACTTTGAGTTGGTTTTTGTATAATGTGTGAATTGTAGGCCTTGTTTAAGTTTTCGGAAGATGGTTTTCCAATTTTGCCAGCAACACTTGTTAAAGAGGCTATCCTTTCCCATTTAACTGATTCTGCCTCCTTGCCAAATACCAGTTAACTATAGGTGTATGAGCTGCTTTCTGGGTTCTCAATTCTATTCCATTGATCTATGTGTCTTTTGATGTACCAGTACCACAGCCTCTTGACAACTATAGTTATGTAATAGGATTTGAGATCAGGAATGTGATGCCACCTACTATGTTTTTCTTTTTCAGTAGGAATTTGCTTCTTCAGGGTCTCTTTCCATTCTAGATAAAATTAGAAATTGCCTTTTCCATCTCGTGGAAGAATGGAATTTCTATCTTTATTGAGATTACATTGCACTTGTAGAAAGTCTTTGGTAGAATTGTCATGATATTTAGTCTTCCTATCCATGAGCATGCTATATTTTTCCACTTCTCCAGATCTGTTTTTGTTTCTAGTTTTGTAATTTTCTCTGTATAAGTCTTTATGTCTCTAGTTAGATTTATTCTCAAGTAGTTCATCTTGTGGCTAGCTGTTATAATTGGTACTGTTTTTCTTAGCTCTATTTCTATATTTTCTTTATCACTGTAGAGAAACTCAACTTTCTATTGTATGTTGGTTTTTAATTCTGCTACTTTGCTGATTTGGTAGACGATGTCCAAAAGTTTTCTCCTTGAACCTTTAGGGTTTTCTAAGTATATTGCCATATCATCTGCATATAGATATAGTTTTACCTCCTCTTTGCAAACTTGTACACCTCTTACTTCCTTATCTTGTATTATTGTTCTCACGAATTCTTCCAATCCTATATTGAATAGGAGAGGTGATCGTGCGCTTCTTTGCCTATGTCCTGTTCTCAATGGAAATGCCTTTACTCTCTCTCTATTGAAAATGATGTTGGTTTTTGGTTTTGCACATATACTTTTCACTATGTTGAGGAAATTACGCTCTATTCCTACTTTATTGAGTGTTTTAATCAGGAAAGACTGTGTATTTTGTCAGTTTTCTGCCTCAGTTGATATTGTCCTGTAGTTCCTATTCTTTGTTTTGTTAATGTGATGAATTATATTAATTGTTTTTCTTATGTTGAACCGTCCTTGAATACCTGTTATGAATCTTAATCATGATGAATTGTGTTTTTTTATGTATTGTTGGATTCTATTGGTGAGGATTTTATTGAAGTTTTTTGCATCTATGTTCATAAGAGATATTGGCATATGTTTTTTCTATTTTGGTGATTTCTTTACCTGACTTTTATATCAGGGATATGTTTGATTCATAGAATGACTCTGGGTGTAGTCCATTTTCCCCCCCATTTTCTGAAATACTTTATAGAGAATTAGTGACATCTTTTCTCTGAATATTTGATATAATTTACTAGTTAAACCATCTGGGTTTCTAAAAACCACGGATTTTTTTAGGCTGGAAGTTGTTTTATGACCCGTTTAATTTCTTCTTTTGTAATGGATTTTTTCAGGTGTTCTACTTCAGTTTGGAGAGCTTGTGATTACACTAACCACAATATGGAGCTCTGGTGGCCTAAAAGTGAGAAGTTATGCTGTAATGACAAAGGCACAAGGTTCAAATCTACCAGCTGCTCTACAGGAGAAGTATAGGCAATCTCCTCCCATGTATATAACTATTTCCAAAACCTTGCTGGAGGGTTGACTATGAGTCAGTTCCAACTACAGGGTACACAACAACAACAGCCACAAGACCCACAATGTCTGATCATCTACTTATTCTGTATTACCTTTCTTTCCACCTATCTTCTTGTTGTTATATGTTGTTGAGTATGACTCATCATAAGCCTGTCAACAGCTGATTTGGACCTTATTCTAGCTTGTACCATTCTCAATCTCTGACATACTGGAGCCCATTGCTTCAGTAATTGAGTCAATCCACCTGATTGAGGGCCGCCTTCTCTGTCACTATCCCTCCACCTTTCAAGGCATGATGTCCATCTCTAAGGAATAGTTTCTCATAGCAATAAGCTCAGAGTATGTGAGATAAAGCTTTATCATCTTCGTCTCCAAAGAGCCCTCTGATTGTACCTGTTTGCTTTATTGGCAATCTATGGGCTATTCAATACTCTTCTCCAACATCATGATTCCAAGGCATAAATTCTCCTCCACCATTCTTATTCATTGTATGGCTTTCAACATTATATTGAATAACTGAAAAGACCATTGCCTGAATCAGGTGCACCTTAGTCTTCACACTAACATTATATTGCTCTTTAGTAATTTGGATAGGTTCTTGAATGAAAACATTTCAAGTATAATATGTCTTCTGATGTACTGACTGCTTATACAGTTTTATTAATTGTGGATCCATGAAACATGAAGATGTTGACAGTTTAAATTGTCTCTATTGATCATGGTGTTGCCTATCTGTCCAGTGGTGAGAGGTTTTGGTTTTTTTTGATGTTGAGATGCTATTCATATTGAAGGCTATATAGTCTTTAATCTTCTGCAGTAAGTTCTTCAAGTACTCCTCATTTTCAGCAAAGTTGTGTCACACGCCTTTTGTAATTTTAAGCCATATAGTGTTCCCTTGCTCTGTTCATGCAACAGTTTCTTGATCTAGGTATAGATTTCACAGAACATTTATCTTAATAAGAATTTAAATTTTACTTTCCTCTACTTCATTTTCCCTCACTGGTAATCATACTAAAATAATTTTATTTCTGTGTAATTTTTCATCCTTTTATAACTAGATTCTCTCACTGAACATGATATCCTTGAAGTTAATGCATTATGTAGTATTTTTGAAAGTCTTCATATTTTTCAGTGTTGCCTAGTATTCCGTTGTAAGAAGATACTATCATTTTTTCATCCATTTTTCTGTTGATGTGCACTTCATTTTTCTCATTTTTTGCTTTTATGAGTAAGGCTGCTATTCACTCAGGTATGCATATATCTGTTCTTATAATAGGAAGTATTTTTTAGGATATATAACTAATAGTGAGATTGCTGGATGAAATGGTATTTCTATTTGAACTCGCTTAGTATTCTATATTACTACTCCCTTGTAAGAATTATCTTTGAGTTTTCTTTTCTTTCTTCATTTCTTCAAGTTGATGATTCTTTCTTTTGGAATACCTCTCCTTCTTACTTGTACTAGTTGAAAAGTTGCATATCTGTAAGACAAAGCCCAAAAGCCATAAACATTATCAATATGGTGAACAGTCATTGAAATTTCTATAACCTGATCTTTTATAGCACTTGTTAGATACATGGAGCAGATTAATTGTTAATTTTATCCACTCATTGTTAGCTGTCATTGACTTGGCCCAGACTCCTGAGGAGTCCATATGTTACAGAATAGAACAAGATCTGAGGGTTTCCTTCACTGCAATCTTTATGCAAGCATTTTTCCAGGACTTTCTACTATTTCCTGGTATAAATAACATACTGTAATATTTTAAATCAACAACCTAATGAGCTTGAAAAAAGAGCATATAATAAATATATGCTTTAAATCTCTAGCACTACAACTATAAAAGTACTCAGTACAAGTTGTTGTTGTTATTGTTGCTATGGGCCAGTAAGTCACTTGCAATTCATAGCAGCCCTATGTGCAACAGCTCTGAAGCCTACCCTGTTCTGAGCTAGTCTCACTGACTCAGACACACCTATCTATCCCCATTGCCCCAGTTACTGTATCTATATATCTCATCCAGAGTCTTCCTCTTCTGCACTGTCCCTCCATACTTTAAAGTATGATGTCCTTCTATAAGGACTAGTCCCTCCTGGCCACGTGACCAAAGCATGTGAGACAGAGTTTTAAAATCCTAACCTCTAAGGGGCAACTTGTTTTCACCCTTGCCAAGACGGGCCTACTTGTTTTCTTGACACTCAATGGTATGTTCCAGTTTCTTCTCCAGCATCACAATTAAAAAGAATCAATTTTTCTTCTTTCATTCATAGTCATTGCCCATCTCTCTGATGCAAAGCAAGTAATTGAGAAGACCATGGTCTGAATTAGGCACACCTTAGTCTCAGTACTCTGGAGAGGTCCCTTGACAGCAAATTTTCCAAGTGTAATTTGTCTTTTGATTTCCTGACTGCTAGTTCCAAGAGTGTTGACTGTGGAGATGAGTAGGTTGTAAGTCTAAACAACTTCAATCTCTTCTCCATCTATCATGGTGCTGAAAATTGGCCCAGTGGTAAGAATCTTTGTCTTCTTGATGTTTAGCTTCAATCCATATTGAAGACTACAGTTCTTGACTTTCTGCAGCAAGCACTTCAGGTCCTCCACCATTTTAGCAAGTAAAATTGTGTAATCTGCCTAGCACAGGTTGTTGATAAGTCTTCTTCCAATTACAATGTCACATTTATCCTCATAGAGCCCAGCCTTCTGAATGATCTGTTCTACATGTAGATTGAAAAGGTATGGAAACAGGATGCACACCCGACACACTCTTTTCCTGATTTTGAACCATGCATTGTTTCACTTGTTTTCAGGACAGCTTCCTTGTTTACATACAGTTTTCACATGAGCACAAGCAAGTGCCTTGAGTTTCCCATTCCCCTTAAGGTTAGCTGCACTTTGTTGTGATCCACACAGTCAAATGCCTTCACATAGTCAATGAAATACAGATGGACATTCGTTTGGTACTGTGCTTTCTACTAAGATCCATCAGATATTGGTGATAATGTCTCTAATTCCAAAACCTCTTCTAAACCCAGGTTGTATTTCTGGTAGTTCTCTATTGATGTACTGTTTCAGTCATTTTTTTTATAATCTTCAGTAGGATTTTGCTTGCATATGATATTAGTGATATTGTTTGATAACTTCCACACTCCGTTGGATCATCATTTTTTTTTAAATGGGAGTAAATATGGATCTCTTCCAGTCAATTGTGCAGGTACTTGTCCTCCAGATTTCTTAGCATAACCTGGTGAGTACGTCCAAGGCAGCATCTTTTATGTTGAAATATGTCAATTGCTAGTCCATCAAATCCTAGGGCCTTATTTTTTGCCAATTCCTTCAGAGCAGCCTAAATTTCTTCCTTCATCACTATTGCCTCTTGATAATTTTTCTTTTTTCAATTCTTCAGTGTCGGCCAATTCTTTTTGGTACAACAACTGTATACCCCTTCCATCTTCTTTTGATGTTTCCTGGTTCATTCAATATTATTAAGTGTTACAACTAGTGGCTTGAATTTGTTCTTTAGTTCCTTCAGCTTAAGAAATGCTGAGTGAGTTCTGCCCTTTTGATTTTCCAACTACAGCTTTTTGCACATTTCATTATAATGCTTTGCTTTATTTTCCTGAGCTGCCCTTTGAATTCTTCCATTCAGCACCTTAACTTCTTGATTTTTTCACCTTTTCTTTGGTTTCTCAGTGCTCTAGGACAATAATAAGAGTCTCTTTAGACACCCACCCTGGGCTTTTCTTCTTCCTCTGTCTTTTGCATTATTTGTGGATGATATTCTTGACATCCTCCCATAGCTCAAAAGTATTAAATATATAATTTGGCTTTCTGACAAATCTACTTTACAAAAGCCTCTATTTGCTGTATTTATAGAATTAGACAACACTAAGGAAAAGAAGTTGAAAGTGGGGTGGACGTGAAGCACTTGTTGCAGAAGATCAAGGAATACAGCCTTCAGTATGGATTGTGTCTAAATATCAAGAAAACAAAGATTCTTACTACTAGACCAATAGGCAGTGTCATGATCGATGGAGATAACTTTGAAACTATCAACACTTCATCTTGCTTGGATCCACAATTAATACCCTTGGTATGAGCAGTCAGGAAATAAGGAGACACATTGTACTGGGAAAACCTGCAGTTAGGGATCTTTACAAATTATAGAGTAATAATGATGTCAGTTTGAGGACTAAGGTGTGTCTTATTCAGGCCATAGTCTTTCCAATTACTTGATATGCATCCGAGAGTTGGACAGTGAATAAGGATGACAGAAAAAGAATGGAAACCTTTGAATGTGGTGCTGGAAAAAGCATCGAACATCCCATGGATGGCCAAGAGAACGAATACATACATCTTGGAGATGGTGCAGCTGGAGGACTCTGTGAAAGCAAGAATGACGAGACTTCACCTCACATACTTTGGACATATTGCTGGGAGGTGCTACTCCTTGGAGAAGGATATGATGTTGGGAAAGGTGGCGGGTCGGCAAAGGAAAGAAAGACTCTTAACCACGTGTCTTGAAATGGTGACTGTTGCAATGGGCTCTTTTGTGTCATGAAGAGTGAGGATGACAAAGGACACAATTAGGTTCAGATCTTCTGTTCATAGGGTCACTATGAGTAGTACTTGACTAGATGGCACCTAACAACAACAACAAGGAAAACCAAAGGTTGTATTTTCTCTCTACACCTATTGAATCCGTATGGTGAACAAATTGAGAAGCTAGACTCCATAAAAAGGAATGTGGTATCAAAATCAGAGGGAGACTCATTAATAAATATATTATGTAGATGACACAGCCAGGGTTGCTGAAAGTGAGGAGGACTTGAAGCACTTGTGGTAGAAGATCAAGGAATACAGCCTTCGGTATGGATTGCTTTTCATTGTCAATAAAACCTTACCATTGGATTGAAGGCAACATCATGATGGGTGAAGAAGAGTTCAATACTGTCAGCAGCTTCATTTTACTTGGATCTGTAAATAACATCCTTGGCACCAGCAGTTAGGAAAGACTGACATGCATTGCACTGGTTAGTTTTCAGTTAAGACCTCTCTAAATTATTGAGGTATAATGTTGCCAGTTTGGAAACTTAAGTTGTGTTTGATTCAGGGCATGGTCTCTTCAATCACTTGCTATATATCTGAGAGCTGGAAAATGAATAGGGATGACAGAGAATAATTGATGCATTTGAGCTGTGGCATTGGAGAAGAGCACTCAGCATCCCATTGTCTGCCAAAAGAACAAAAGGTCTTGGTGAAGATACGGCCACAGTGTTCTTTGTAGGCATGGATGGATGATGAGGCTTCATCTAACATACTTAAGGCTAATCCTTAAACAGCAACATGATGCTTGTAAGCGTGGAGGATTGGTCAAGGAGAGGAAAGCCCTCTTGACCAGATGGATTGACCCAGTTACTGCCTCAACAGGCTCTAGTGTGTAAGGAAGTATGAAGATGGCACAGGATAAGGTGGGGTTCAGGTCTGCTGTTACTAAGTTCACTATAAGTTATACTCAACTTGGTGGCACTTAAAAACAACTACTACAAGGAAAACAAGACCCAAAATTTCCTTTTAAGTAAATATGTTGTTGTTGTTATGCGCCGTCGAGTCGCTTGCGACTCATAGTGACCCTATGTACAACAGCCCTAAACTCTGCTCTTTCCTGTGCCATTGCTCTTCAGTACTTTGGAGAAGTCCCTAACAGCAGACTTTCCCATGGCAATGTGCCTTTTCATTTCCTGGCTGCTGGTGCCAAGACTGTTGACTATGGAGCCAAGCAAACTAAAGCTGTGTACAATCTCAATCTCTTTACCATCCATCCTGATGCTGCCAATTGGTCCAGTGGTGAGAATCTTTGTCTTCTTGACATTGAGCCTCAATCCATATTGTAGGCTGCAGTCCTTGACACTCTGCAGCAGGTGCTTCAGGTCCTCTTCAGTTTCAGCAAGCAGGGTTGTGTCATCCGCATAACGCAGGTTGTTGATAAATCGTCCACCAATCTTGACCCCTCATTTCTCTTCATAGAACCCAGCCTCCCGGATAATCTGTTCTGCATATAGGTTGAAAAAGTATGGAGATAGGATGCATCCCTGACGTATGCCCTTCCCAATTTTGAACCATGCAGTGTTCCCTTGCTCTGTTCTGACAACTGCCTCCTGGTCCAAGTATAAGTTTCGCATTAGAACGATCAAGTGTTCTGGGATTCCCATTCTTCTCAGTCAGCCATAGTTTGTTATGATCTACACAGTCAAATGCCTTTGCATAGTCAATGAAACACAGATAGACATTCCTCTGGTATTCCCTGCTTTTAGCCAAGATCCATCTAACATCAGCTACAATATCTCTAGTACCACGACCCCTTCTAAACCCAGCCTGGACTTCTGGTAGTTCTCTGCTGATGTGCTGTTCCAGTCGTTTTTGGATATTCTTCAGTAAAATCTTGCTTGCATGTGAAATCAGTTTTACGTAAATATACTGTCAATTAATCTTTTCATTTCCCAGTAACATGTTATATCCAGGCTTATTTACAAAAATATGTACTTTACATTAAGGTACTATGTCAGCATAGACTCACTAAAGCAAGTATGATAATCTATAAAAAATTGATATGAGTATTGTCTTAATTATCTGTTATAACAGAGGTGTCACAAGTAAATAGCTTTAACAAGCTTTTTTTCCTATTTAAGAGATATAATGTGCCAACTCTACGGGAAAGAGCCCTTCTCTGTCAGCTATGGACAAAATCCTTGTTTCTTTCAGCATCTTTTGGCCTGTCATTCCTTGGATGTAGATCCCCACGTCTCTTGGCCTTCCCCAGCATCAAGGAGTTTCCTAGCACAGGGCCATAGATACTAAAAGGCATATTCCACTTTTTGCTATTATTTTGGTGTGGTGTTTTTTTTTTCTTCTTCTCTCATCTAGCTTTCATCACATCTAGTAATAGAAAAGGTTTTGTAAGCCACAACCAAGAGAGCATTTCTTACTTTACTTCAGACCATGGTTGAAATGAGATTACTAAGTGACTGATTCAACCTTTACACATTTTAGGACTATATGGTTTATTAAATTGTGAGAAGACATTGCCTAGCCTCCACATTGTATCATTAAATTCTTGTCTGGGGAGATGGCACACAGTTCAGTCCATGACAAAATATAATAAAAGTAATTTAATCATATTCATGAAAGCAAATTATTATTGCTCATTTTATTGTGTTGGAGTGAAAAAAAATTGAAGGACCAAATACAAAAATGGTATTGCTGTATTCATACAAACATAATGGAAAGTCAGGCAAGACAACTCAAATAAAGATTAGAACAAGATAACTTACTTAAGTTTATGACATGTTGTACATAGCTCTTTTCTTTCCAATTAGTACACCAAAAATTTAGTTTACATTAAACAACAATTAATAATTATCCTGTGATGTGAAGAAAGAACATTAATCAACATATTATCTTTAAATTTAATTAGTCTGCCATATGGAACTTGATTTAGTGAACATGAATATATTATTTTATAAATAATATTAAGGTACACTGTTTTTGTTTCTTTGACCTGATAAATTAGTAGAAAGAATTTTAAGGAAGAGTAACTTTATTTTCCTTATCATTTTTAGAGTATATTGATATCTATTGGAAACTAAATCATTATGCATGCTTTATAAAAGAAAATTTCAATTTGAGATACCATTGATCTTTACATTTATGCAGGAATATCTTTTAAAAGCTCAAAGCCTTGTGCAGTCATTTTGAATATACTAAAAAAATTCAAAAGAAATGTCAAATTCTAATTTTATACTCTTCATAGATATTATACTGGAATAGAATAAAGGAGCTTCATTTGAAGTTGATGGCTTGAACCAGCATATTTGCATTTTCTTTATCTAAATTCATGTTGAAATGCCAAAATATTTTGTACTGTTCTGTAAAATATAATTCAGGAGTGAAAAGACTGAAGGATAATAAAAAAGTTCACATGTAAAATAGTTGAATAGATTTCTGATGTAAACACTCAATTGCTCTCAAGTTACAATGGCAGGAGCTGGAATTAAGAGGTGACCCTGCTTTTTGCTCTACAGAAAAGCTAGGAACAACACTAGAAGTCCTAATCCACAACATAAACAGTCTTCCCAGTATCCTGGAAAACCTACAACCAGGAGAAGATAACATAGAT
>NW_006399760.1:27980288-27984327 GCF_000299155.1 Elephantulus edwardii | reverse complement strand
AAATATTACATGATGCCACTGTTGTAGAATGGGACTGTCCTTGGGGTTGGGGAGAGACTGATTAAGATGGGTTCAATAATGTATACTGCACTGAAACAGAGGAGGGAGAAAACTGTTTAAAAGAGATATATGACTAGGTATTTCTGTCCCAGTTACCATTTCAATCCATCTCATCTAGGGTATTCCTCTCTTCTGCTGTCCCTCCACCCTTCTGAGCATGACATCCTTCACGAAGGACTGATTCCCACTGGCAACATGTCCAAAGTATGCAAGACAGAGTTCCAAATCCAAGCCTCCAAGGAGAAACTAATTTCATTCTCTCTAAGACAGACCTATTTGTTTTTCTGATGGCTCATGGCGTGTTCGAGACCCTTCTCCAGCACTACAATTCAAAGGAATCAATTCTTCTTTTGTCACACTTAGTCTTCTGCTTCTCTGATGCATAGCAAGCAATTGTGAAGACCATGACCTGGATCAAGTGCACACTAATCTCTAGATTGACATCATCTTTTCTTCTCAGTACTCTATAACACTGATAGCAGATTTTCCCCAGTGCAATTCATCCTTTAATTTCCTGACTGCTGGTGCCAAGAGCGTTGATTGTGGAGCCAAGCAAGCTGTAATTGTTTACAACTTCAATTTCTTCTCCATCTATCATGATGTTGCCATTTGATCCAGTGGTGAGAATCTTAGTCTTCTTGATGTTGAGCTTCAATCCATATTGAAGACTATAGTCCTTGACCTTCTGCAGCAAGTACTTCAAGTCCTCCTTAGTTTCAGTAAGCCAGGTTGTGTCATCTTCATAACGTGTCAATATCGATGCCATATTTCTCCTCATAAATCCCACCCTCCTGAATGATCTGTTCCACATGTAGATTGAAAAGATATGGAAACAGGACACATCCCTGATGCACTTTCTTCCTGATTTTGAGTCATACAGTGTTTCCTTGCTCTGTTCTGAGGACTGCTTCTTGGTCTGAGTATAATTCCACATGAGCACAATCAACTGTTAGGAGATTCCCATTCTCCTCAAGGCTAGCAACAATTTGTTGTGATCCATAGTGAAATGCCTTTGCATAGTCAGTGAAACACAGACATTCCTCTGGTACTCTTCGTTTTATATTAAGATCTACCAGACATTGGTTATACGGTTTCTAAACCCAGCTTGTATTTCTGGTAGTTCTCTGTCAATGTACTGTCCCAGTAATCTTTTAATAATCTTTAGCAGTATTTTGCTTCCATGTGATATTATTGTTGATAATTATCACACTCTGTAGGATCACCTTTTTTTAAACAAAGGGACAGGGCAAGGAGATAAATGTGGATCTCTTCCAGTCAGTTTTTTTTTTAGAATTCTTGGTACAACCTTGTGAAAATGTCCAGAGTAGCATCTTTTGATTGAGATATGTCAACTGGTGTTCCATAAATCCTTCAGGCTTTATTTTTTGCCAGGTCCTTCCGAGAAGACTGAATTTCCTCCTTTATAACTATTGCCTCTTGGTAATATATTATTTCTTTAAATTCTCCTGTGTCAGCCAATTCCTTCTGGTACAATGACTCTGTATACTCTTTCCATCTTCTTTTAATGCTTCCTGCATCATTCAATACTCTGTATATAGCGTTATTAAGTATTGTAACCTACAGTTTGAATTTGCTCTTTTGTTCCTTCAGTTTAAGAAATGCTGAGCAAATTTGGCCCTTTCAATTTTCTGACTCCAGCTCTTTGCACATTTCTTTGTAAAAAGTTTGTCTTCCCTAGTTGCCCTTTACAATCTTCTACTGAGCTCCTTTACTTCTTCATTACTTTTCTTTGCTTCTCAACACTCTAGTAAAATACTCAGTCTCTCAGGATGTCTATTTTGGTCTTTTCTTCTTCCTCTATCTTTGTAGTGACTTTCTGCGTTTTTCATGAATGATATCCCATAGGATATCTTTGTTCATTAGTGTTCAATGCCTCAAATCTATTCTTGAGTTGAAAGTCAGGTGGGATAGACTCAAGTGGAAATGTTGATTTTTTTTTTTTATTTCTGTGGATTTGATTTTACCTTCTCTAGCTTTAATTTGAACCTGTATGTGAGTATTAAATGGTCTGTTCCACAATCAGCACCTGGCCTAGATTTCACTGCTGGTATTGAACTTCTCCAACAGTTCCTTCCACAGGTAAAATAAATCTGATTCCTGTGCATCTCATCAGGTGAAATCCATATGTATAGCCTGCATTTATGTTTCTTATAAAAGGCATTTACAATGAACAAGTCATTGATTGTGCAGAATTCTGTCATTCTATCCCCAGCCTTATTTTTATCATCAAGTCTATGTTTTCCATCTACTGATCCTTCTTTCTGGTTCCCAAATTTTGAATTCCACTTACCCATTATTATTAATACATTTTTGTTGTGTATTAGATAGACTTCTGACTGCAAAAGTTGGTAGAAAGTATCTATTTCTTTCTCTTTGGTTCTGGTTGTTGGTACTTAAGCAAGTTTTAGTTTAAAACTTGTTTTTAAAACTAAGTTTTAGTTTAAACTTGAATGATAGAGGTATTAACAGGTCTTCCTTGTATGTGTATGGGTATTATCCTGTCACTCACAACGTTTTATTTCAAGATGTATCAAGATATGGCCTTTTAAACTATGAAATGACCCTATTTTGTCTCACCTTTTCATTTATGGCTTAATAGATCATATCATATGATCGTCTAATTCAAAATGTCCTATGATAATCCATCTCATTTTGCCAATATCTAATATGTCAATATTTATGAGTTCTGCTTCTTTATTAACTATGTCCTGTTTTCCTACATTCATACTTCTCATATTTCACATTCCAATCACTAGTTTCTGCTTCCAACTCTTCCTCCTCCTTTGTGTTTCCAAATTTGAGGTCTCAGTTTCAGTTGAAATAACTCATAATTAATTTTTCCTCTTCTCTTCACATAAAAAAAATCCTTTTTTAAATTGTAGCCAGCCAAAGGTGGATGATTTTGATTTGTGGACCTCAGGCCTGGTTTTAATTGTTTTTGGTCAAATATTCTTCTAAGTGGTATAGCCCTGGTCTGTGCACTTGCTGTTCAGAGGAGATTTGTAGTTGCTGTGATACTAAATACTGTGACACTGTTGTGTCAAATGCGAAAATGGTTACCCATGGTGGACAGTGTTTGGTGGATTTCCCAGATTAAAACAAGCTTGGAAGCAGGAGTGGCATTGATTACCAAAACAGTTTGCCTCTGGAAAAACTATGAACTTGGAGAAACGATAGAAGTATACAAGTTTTCAGGTCTTTTGTTCATAGGGACACTATGAGTTGTCAATGACCCAACAGCACTAACACAAACAACAACAATCCTTAATAACAAAGCTTCAGAATCCTTGCCTCAAAGGAGCAGCCTGGTTTCACCTTCTCCAGAATGACTTGTTTTTTCTCCTAGCAGTCCAGGGTATATGCAATGCTCTTCTACAGCACCACAGCTCAAAGGCATCACTTCTTCTTCTATCATCCCTAGTCATTTTCCAGCTCTCCGGTATTTGGTAAGTAATTGAAAAGATTATGGTTTGGATTAGGATTCTGAAGCTTTGTCTGAAATACTTTGGGCATGTTGCAAGAAAGGACCAGCCCTTGTAGAGGGACATCATGCTTGGGAGGATGGAAGGAGAGCACAAGAGAGGAAGACTCTCAACTGGGTAATGGGGATAGGTGTGTCAGAGACAATTAGGTTGACACAGGATAGAGCAGAGTCACAAAGAGCTTGACAACACCTAACAAAAATAATAACAACTCTAAAGACCTTATATAAAACCATGTTTATTTCTAATAAAGAGTATCTTTTCTTCTTAAAGGGTATAATGTAAACTATTTCTGGCTTAGATATCTATTCTAAGTAAGGTTATTCATGTGAAGAATCAGAACAATTAAATATTCCTATATCAAGAAAATGACCGTTTTTTTTTTTTTTACAAAGACAGAAGAGGAAGAAAAGACCAAAATGGATGTCAGAAGAAACTCTGAAGATTGCACTGGAGCGTAGAGAAGCCAAAGCACA
>NW_006399760.1:27969485-27978798 GCF_000299155.1 Elephantulus edwardii | reverse complement strand
ATTCTGGGGCTTCGTCTGACATACTTTGGACATGTTGCCAGGAGGGACGGGTCCTTGGAGAGAGACATCATGCTTGGGAGGGTGGAGAGACAGCGCAGGAGGGGAAGACCCTCTATGAGATGGATTGATTCAGTGACTGGGGTAATGGGGATGGGTGTGTCAGAGGCGGTGCGGTTGGCGCAGGATAGAGCAGGGTTTAGGGCTGTTGTGTTCCGACTATGAGTCGGAAACGACTCGACAGCACATAACAACAACAACAGCATAACAAGAAAAATACAATTGTAACTATTAAAAAGGCTTAAAAAAAGACTTTTTTAAAAACTTAACAAGGTAAAAGGTGTGAATTAAACTATTAAATATTATATTAAATCCAGTGCTGTTGATTTGATTCAAACTCATGATGACTTCCATTAAAATTCAAAGACTATAAATCTTTGCAAGAGGAGACTTTCCATCTTTTTCTTGTGAATTCTCTTCTTGCTTCTAAGCACTGACCGCTTCGATAGCAGTTCAACACATGAAAGGCTATGCTACCAAGGCTCTTTAGGAAAGCATGTTGCCATCCAATGAGAGATTGCCTTCAAGTTGGAACTGACTCATAGTTGACCCTCAAATGGGTTTTCCAGAGATTGTAGATTTTTCTTTTTTTCTGCCCCCCCCCCCCCCGCAAAGTAACAGATGGGTTTGAGCCACCAGAATGGCACTGCTTTTGGGTTTGCCGTGCAATTTCCTATAGATTATTCCACCAGAACTTCCTCACTATGACAAGAAATACTAATTTCGTTTGAGTATTACAATTGCAAAATTAAATATAAAATTTAAACAAAAGCACAGAGACAATGACAAACAGTAAGGAAAAAAAGTCTAATTTAATCTGTGAAATAGAAGTTCACTTTGAGATATTTCCAAAACAATCAAAAGAGAACTGTGAGTGAGATTTATGAAAAATGGAAGAGTAGAAAATTTGAAAGTGATTCATAATTCACATAATTTGTATATGAGTACAGAGGGAAAAAGGTCAGAAAAATATAAGAAAATAAAGTTGTAAGTAAAGAAATAGTTGTTTAGATCAACAGATTCTGCAAGTTAGGTATTAAGGTAAGATTTTCCTTGTTTGAATCAACTGCCATTATAAATATATTTTTAATTTTTATGATTCAGGTGAAAATTTATAGAAAAAATTGGTTTTTCCATTCAGCAAATCAGACTCACTTTTTTCCATAACAGTGATTACAATATCCACATCCATGATAATCAATCTCTTCACATTTCTTCCTTCAGTTTCCTGTTTGCATTTGTCTGTCTGTCTTTTGCCTATTTACCTTCTGAGATTTAACCTTTTTATCTAATATAGTTTATTATTCTAAGGTGAGCATTTCTCCCTCATTTTATTGATAATCACCCAATAGACCTGTCTGTTGTTTGTTGGAAAACAGAGTGATGGGATTAATTTCAGGTCCAATCTCGAAAAACAGCCAAATATCATAATCTCAGGTGTTCTACAAGTCATTATCAGTCCAGTAATCCTGGTGTTTTTGGTGGTTTTGCGTTTTAGTGCATATTTTTCTCTTATTGTGATTACTTTCAGAGTTCTCAGCGGTTAGAAATTAACACAGGAGAAAGATGGGACAACCTGCCTACACAAGGATTTATGGCTTTGGAGACCCTGTGAGGCAGTTCCACTCTGCTTACAGGGTGGCTATAAATTAGAATTTATTCAAGGACAATGTTCTTGTTGCTGTTTTGTGCCATCAAGTTGTTTGCTACAATAGGTAAGACTTAAATGTTTTTTTATGGTATTTTTATTTTCTTTTTTTTAAAGAGTCACAAAGTGATCACTACATTTCTCTTTTGTTCTGCAAATTTCTCCTGTGAGTTAACAAATGAAATATTTCTTAATACCCTTTGCTCTTATTGTTATACCATTTCCTGAAACTCACCTTCTCTGAACCAGTTCAGTGGCCTTAACAACTTCCAGGCTTACCAGTGCTCTTCCATTGGCATTTTACAAAAGGCTTTCATCTTTGCATTGGACCTTTTAGTATTTTCTCAGAGGATTCTTCCAGTTCTCATTTTAGAGCTGGTTGTTAGATGTTAGTTGCTAACCTTGCCTTTCTTCCTTTAGATTTATTTATGTATTTATTTATTGCATTTGCCAACCTAATTTTCTAGTTCTCCAACCAATATATTCTAGAACCATCTTTTGTTCTAGATTCAGTGTTCAGACTAGCTCAGCTCTGCCTTTACCCATCACTTAAATTCACTCTTGCTCAGGAAATACCAGATATGTTGTACACAGACCAGAAAGAAAAGTCTAAGTACTGATTCAGGAAACTATGTAAAAATCTGTGTTGTTATTTACTGTTGAATTAGAATCAACCCATAGCTGACCTCCCACAGGGGTTTTAGAGACAGTTTAATTGCACAGGAAGAAATTGCCTATCTTTCTCCCACAGAACAACTGGCAGATTTGAACTGTGTGCATTTGGGATGGCAGTGAGGCTCCTTACCACTAGACCACCGGAGTTAACTAGATGTCTCAGAGACAAAATATTTCTAGACAAAAATGATGATAAGTCCAAAACAAGAGTTAATAATAATTAGCCTTTCAAGACCATTTCAGAAATTTGTTTCAGACCCGTATTTAGAATTGTAATCATTACCAAAACTGAGATAAACCATGTTAGGAAATTTTTTTCCTAGCAATGGAAATAGCACAAGAAGTTCATCATACATTTTACAGAGAAGATGTTAATGGGATACTACACTTGAGCTGAAATTTTTCACTTGGGCACAATTTCTATTTTTTGGGGTCACAACAGAGTTAACTAGAATTTTAGAACAAAATTATCCAATTAAACTGAAGGGAACAGAAAATTAGCCTTAAATCAAATAAAAGTGTCTGGAAAGTATATGGTTCATGATTTCTTGATCAAATTATAGTAGTAAAATAAACTAAGGCTAAGATTTTAAGTAGCTATCTAATAGAATATTTGTTAATGTAGCACTAAATAATTGAAAGGAATGTTTTGACATGACAATATCCATTTCTCTCTTGAATTCTGTTAGTGAGGTTAACTATATAGTTTAGTGTCCATATATCGCATTTCTGAGGTATACCAAACTTGGTGATAACAGAACATCTTTTTACATTTTTCTGAACTTAAGATCATTTAATGGAAGGTTTCTTATGTGTAAGTTATGAGGAGTAGTGATTTTATTTGCTGCTATTCTGTGGCTTAAAAACACAGAAGTAAATTAGATATGTGGTTCTTCTCTGATTTGTTTAGTGCCTACTTGGATGTTTGAGGCTGAGAAGTCCATTATCATGATGGTGTCAGAATTTACCTATCTGGAGCTCCGATGTTTCTGGCATTTCTATCTCTCATGAAGTCATCTCTTTTCCCATGGACTCTCTAATGGTTTGACTTCTGACAACATGGAACTCAGATGTACTTCTTTCATGACAATTCTCTTTCAAAAATTGTTGTTGTTATATGACGTCGAGTTGCTTGCCACTCATAGTGACCCTATGTACAAGAGCCTTAAACTGTGCTATATCCTGTGACAACCTTATTTTCTCTGACACTCCTATCCTGATTACCCCAATCATTGAATCAATCCATCTCATCAAGAGTCTTCCTCTCTTGCAAGGTCCCTCCACTCTTCCAAACATGAAGTCCCTTTCCAAGGACCAGTCCCTCCTTGCAATGTGCCCAAAGTATGTCAGATGAAGCTTCAGAATCCATGCCTCTGAGAAGCAGCCTGGTTTCCCCCTCTCCAGGATGAACCTATTTGTTCTCCTAGCAGTTCATGGTATATTCAACACTCTTCTCCAGCACCACAGCTCAAAGGCATCAGTTCTCTTTCTAGCGTCCCTAGTCATTGTCCAGCTCTCTGACGCATAGCAAGCAATTACAAAGACTAAATCAGGCACACCTTAGTCTCCAGATTGATGTTGTTGTTCTTCAGTACTCTGGAGAGGTCCCTCACAGCTGACTTTTCCAGTGCAATTTGTCTCTTGATTACCTGGCTGCAGGTACCAAGAGTGTTGATTGTGGAGCCAAGCAAACTAAAACTGTTAACAATCTCAATCTCTTCATCATCCATAATGATGCTGTCAATTGGCTCAGTGGTGAGAACCTTTGTTTTCTTGATATTGAGCTTCAATCTGTATTGAAGGCTGCAGTCTTCTGCAGCAAGCACTGCAGCAAGCGTTTCAGGTCCTCCTCAGTTTCTGCAGCAAACGCTTCAGGTCCTCCTCAGTTTCAGCAAGCAGGGTTGTTGTCATCTCCATAAGAAAGGCTGTTTGATGAATCTTCCTCCAATCCTGATGGCATATTAAAAAATTAGGAATAAAAAAAAGTGACTCTTCAGAAACCTGTACAGTGTCACTGGACATTGGGCAAAGTAGTCCCAAAGCCCACCTGAATTCAAGAAACTGGAATAAAAGATTTCAAATGACAAAATCATGCCATGCAGAGCTGTTAGATAAGAGATATTTTACATCCATTCTTGAAAATACAAACACTATCAACTCCAATGCAGGAATGAATGGCATCTTATAAAGAAAAAATTTAAAAAAATTAAAAATCAACATTTATTCATGACAAAATATCTCAGCTAAATTAACTAGGAAAAAATAAATGGATTTCTACAGGTTATTATCAGATATAAGTTTATATGACCATCTCCACAGCAAAGGATGAAGTCTCAGAAATAGCTTCTACAAAGCAATGGTAATTCAAACACACCAAACTGCTTTGTAGAGAGAAAAATGTAACAGCTTTCATTAAGATGTGCACCTTTGGAAATTCAATTGAAAAGTTCTGCTCTATCCTGAAGTTGAAATTAATTGATTGATGATTAGTTTGATTGATTGGTACCAAAGATGTGTGAAACAAAACAAAATTGATTGTTACTTTTAATTAACATCAAGGTTTTTTATCACCATAAACTGGAACTTGTTATAATTAATGTAATCAATAACAGTAGTCTTTATATACCTATAAAATTTTCTTTGATTGTATGTGATAAATATATTTACTGCAAAAACAACAACCACCACAAAACAGAGCTGACAAGGCTGCTAAGGTGCAACTGAACACTTTGTGAGATTTGTTTCCTTGGTTTTAAAACTTTGTTTCATAGACCATTCTCATTATTTGCTTAATATAATTTCTAATGCTTCTATCTCTAGAAAGTATCCTTATTATCCACAAAACAACAATTTATTTAACTTGGGTCTGCAATCAACCCCCATGATAGTAGCAGTCAGAAAAATGAAAAGATGTGTTTCATTGGAGAAGTCTGTTGTCAAGGACCTCTTCAAAATAGTAAAGAGCAAAGACATCAGTTTAGAGACCAATATATATGCCTAATCCAAGTCATAGTATTTTCAGTTGCTTCCTATGAATCTGAAAATTGTATAATGAGTAAGAATGACTGAAACAAATACGATGCCTTTGAATTGTGGCAATGGAGAAGAGTACTGAATATGCCATGGACTGCCAGAAGAACAAATAATATCTTGGAGGAAATACAGCCTTGTTACTCCATAGAGGCTAGGACAGTGAAACTCTTTGGGCACATTGTCAAGAGGGGGCATATATATAAACGAGTATTGTTAACAGCTTTAGTTTGCTTGGCTCCTCAGTCAACACTCTTGGTAACAGCAGCCAGGAAATAATGAGGTAAATTGCATTGGGAAAGTCAGCTATCAGGAACCTCTCCAGAGTACTGAAGAGCAAAGACCAAGGTGTGCCTGATCCAGGCCATAGTCTTCTTAATTGCTTGTTATGCATCAGTGAGTAGGACAGTGACTATGGATGATAGCAAGAAAATTGATGCCTTTGAGTTGTGGTGCTGGAGAAGAGTGTTGACTATACCATGGACTGCTAGAAGAACAAATACGTTTGTCCTGGAGAGGTTGAAGCCCGAAAGCTCCTTGGAATCAAGGATTCTGAAGCTTCATCTGACATATTTTGGGCATGTTGCAAGAAGGAACTGGTCCTTGGAGAGGGACATCGTGTTTGGGAGAGTGGGGGGACACTGCAGGAGAGGAAGACCCTCGATGAGATGGATTGATTCTGTGATTGTGGTAGTGGGAGTGAGTGTGTCGGAGATGGTGATGTTGGCACAGGATGGAACAGTGTTTAGGGCTCTTGTACATAGGGTTGCTAAGAGAGCAAGCAACTCAAAGGAACATAACAATAACAACAACATATTACCCAAAGTTAATATTATTTTGCATTTAGTTGGATTCATGAAAGCATGCATAAGTAATGTGTCTGTATATTTTGGTGAATTATACATATATAATATATAATTATATATGATGTTTATATATAATATTTTTGTAAGTAAGAGTGTCATCTACTTACTTCCTAAACAACATGCCTTTGGAAACTCTATGAACTTTAAGAAATGACCATACCTCTAGAAAGGCTTCAGATTTTTTGTTCATAGGGTCGCTATGAGCTGTGCTCGACTTGACAGCAATCTATAACAACAACAACAACAACAAAAATATATAATATTAGCACTGAGATGAAACAGATTTTTTCAGATGGATTTTTTATAATTGGTAACTTTGTTTTAACCGCAGTAACTCAATAAATCTTTAAATGCATGGCCTACTTTCAAGGTCAATAGTAGTATTTCTAGTAAATGAGGTCCTAACTACTAAATGTGTAAATAATTATACAACTATTATCATATTTCAAAAATTTTTAATTATCGTTCTCATGGAGGAGAAAATTTGTCCAATATTTTGTCTTAATAAGTGATGTCTTAGTTATCTGGTAATGAGAAAAATCCTTTGGTCCATGGTAACTGCAAAGTCTCATTTTAATCCATTTTATGCTCTCATCTTTTTTTTTTTTTAAAAAAAAAGACCTTATATTAACAGCACTTGCTGATTTAAATCCCACGTGGTCTAGTTCTCACATCCCTAATGTATTAATAATAAGCAAAATGATATAACAAGAGGTGGTAGAAGACCAGAGGTAAATAAAGGAAATGGATAATCTCAAAACTAGACAATTGAGTGTTGATATTTCCAAAGCTGTAACAACTAAATCTTTCCTTTCATTGAGAGAAACTCTGACTTCTTCTTAAAGTTGAGATACATTTTAAGTGATGATGAATACAGAAGAAATCTTATAAAATTATATGTTTAGAACTCAAAGCATTCTCTCAGCCTATTTCGATCTGTGGTCTCATTTAAGAAGTGAGAAAATTGAGATTCATAGGAGTTACATGATCCTGTTATAATCAAGGTACTTAGCAATTACTCACTGGATATTTCTTCTAATCGATTTTTAGAACATACGCCATTAACTCTTATACAGTTGTCTTTATTATGTCTCTTCTGACACTGCAATTTCTTTGCTTTTTAAGACTCTTATCCCACAGTGTAGTGTTAGCCTAAGAGTTGACTTTTTTTAGCCATTAGTTAGTCACCTTTGGTCTCCAGCTATCTTAACTGCAGGCATATGGTCTTGCAAATCAGTATGGTTCACAAATCAGCATCAGCTTTGGGACTAGGGAAAGTGAGCAGCAAGACTTGAGGTGAGCAAGGCTTGTGGCAGCAAGACTCTTGTGAGAGGGAGGCTCTAATGGTAGAGAGACTGCAGCAATGCTGTGGACTAACAGCGGCAAGGTGTGACCTGAGGCTTCTTGCATTTGTACTGGTCACAGTGGATTTTTGTTGTTCTTCCTTTGATGATGAATAGAAAAGCAGTTTCCTGAATTGGAACCAGAGTCTGGACTGAGGAGTTGTGCATTGGCACTGTTGGGCTAAAACATGTACTTATTTTGAGTGATATTCTTTTTCTCCCCACTCTCCATCTTCCTTTCCTAATAAATCCCATTGTTAGCACTATAACTGTGAGTCTGTAAGTCATCAATGAATAAACAAACTTCTTGCTCCATGTGGGTCCCTTGAGGAACCATGGGGATGTGCTACTTGCTTCTCATCTGCTTTTTGCTATTGGATGGTGAGGGGCTGTGTTATTCTTACTCCCCTCTGCTCTTACAGAGGCCATTACGCATGGCCCAGTGCCCTTGTGGCCCATTTTCTTCTTTTTTTATTCAGTTGTAATTTTATTTATTTTTTATTTTATACTAGTTTATTTACAAAATTCAATTTCATTGTTTTTGAGAACAAATTGTTTCAACTTCCATTACCCCTCTACCCATCAAATTGTATAATCCCAAGATTAATTCCCTAACCCCCTTCATATCCTCATCTCTCTGTTTCTACCTTTTCCACTCCTCTTTGATCCTTATAGTCATTCTACAGTGATGGTTTTTACAATATTTATCCTTGTGGGATTGAGTTCGTTCACTCAGCATAAGATTCTCCAGTCCCTCCCAAGTTAGGGAATAATTTACAAAATTATTGCTCCTGCATACTATATAGTATTCGATTGTGTGAATGTACCATAATTTCTCGATCCATTCTATTGTGTTTGGACATTTGGGCTGTTCCCATGTTCTTGCGATGGTGAATAATGCTGCTGTGAACATTGGTGTACAAATCTCAGTTTGTGCCTCAGTTTTCATTTTCTCAGGATGTATTCCAAGAGGTGGAATAGCTGGGTCATATGGAATTTCTATGTTCAGGCTTTTGAGGAAGTGCCAAACTGCCTTCCAGAATGGTTGTGCGCCTTTATAATCCCACCAACAATGTACAAGAGTTCCTTTCTCGCCACATCCACTCCAACATATATTGCTTGCTGCCCTGTTAAACTTTGCCACTGTTTCTGGAGTGAGATAGTATCTTATTGTGGTTTTGATTTGTGTCTCTCTTATTGTCAGTGATTTGGAGCATTTCCACATGTGTCTGTTTGCCATTCAAATATCTTCCTTTGTGAAGTGCAAGGTATAAAGAGACTGCCAAATACAACCAGAAATGCACAATCTGAAGAGGATAAAATTGATGCTTGGAACCTTCTAAAGATTAAATTCATGTGTGCATCAAAAACTTTTTCCAACAGTGTGAAAAGAAAACCTACAGACTGGGAAATAATATTCAGTAATACCATCTCAGACAAGAGTCTTTTTTTTTAAGGTGGACAAAGTATTTTATTTTGTGCATGCAAATACATGTCAAGTACTGCAAACTTTTCCCATCAATTTTCTCTCAAACACTGAAAATCATGATGCTCTATTCTGTGAACAGCCAAAGCTAATTATCTCTTCACTTCAGTGCTACAGCAAAAACACACAGAATTCACTCATTGCTATTCACTATCATCACAACCCTCACTGTTCCGTCTCTGCCCTCCCCCCATATGCAAACCTTATA
>NW_006399760.1:27956694-27962920 GCF_000299155.1 Elephantulus edwardii | reverse complement strand
TACTTTGGACATGTTGCCAGGAGGGACGGGTCCTTGGAGAGGGACATCATGCTTGGGAGGGTGGAGGGACAGCGCAGGAGGGGAAGACCCTCCGTGAGATGGATTGATTCGGTGACTGGGGTAATTGGGATGGGTGTGTCAGAGGCGGTGCTTTTGGTGCAGGACAGAGCAGGGTTTAGGGCTGTTGTGCATAGGGTCGCTATGAGTCGGAAACGACTCGAGGGCACATAACAACAACAACAACATTATAATTATATATTATTTCTCCCTTGTGGATAAATATTTAAAAACTTCAAGGTATCAATCTTGTCCTCATCTTTAGGTGTTTTTTTTTCTCTGACATAAACATTTTCCCATTTTTTTAAACCATCCAGCTCTTTTCCAACTATCTAATTCCTGAAACTGCATCATCCTTTCTGTATGCTTTGTGTGCATTCCATTTTTTGATGTCCTGGAGATTGAAGACAAAGACTAACCAAACTAATCATAACACATTAGATTTACTCTTAATAGTAAAGAATAGCATGGCAGCTCTGATTTTGCTTCATTGTTACATTCTTCACTAGGGAAGGTAAGCTAGATTAGTTCTTCTACCAAACAAAGCTGTTAACTAATATTCCCCTTGTTAAGAAGTAAACACCAACTGATATGAAGAAGAAAGGACACTAGATAAATAAGCATGACTGAAAAATAAAAACAAAGTAGAAACCCTTACACATTTAAATCTCAAACCTTCCACATTACCACAGTAATTAAAGCAGCACAATATAGGAACAGTGACAGATATATAGACCAATGGACTAGACAATTAAATGCATAAATAAATCCATTCGCTTATGGATAGCTAACACTTGACAAAGAGATGAAATCCATTTAAGGGAAAAAGATGACTGCTTTAACAAGTGATATTGGAAATACTGGATATCACTTTGCAGAAAATTGAAATAGGATTCTCACTCCTCACACCAAGAACTTTTATAGGTAGATAAGACTATCTGAATAAAACCTAACCTAAAAATATCACCTGGGGAAAAAAATTGAAGAAAATTTAGACCTCCAAAATTTTAAGAAGCTGTGCTGCAATCCCAATGGCTGAAGGATCACCGATGAGTCAGTTCTGACTTGATCTCACACAACAATCTATTGTAAGGTGAAATAATTTATAATATTCCTCATTTCTGCACTTATCTTGATGTTGTCCGTTGGCCCGTAGTGAGGACCTTTGTTTTCTTGATATTGAGATATAATTCATGTTGAAAGTTGCAGGCTTTGATCTTCTGCAGCAAGTATTTCAAGTCCTCTTCACTTTCAGAAAGCAAGGTTGTGTCACCTACATTATGTAGATTGTTGATGAGTCTTCTGATCCTGATGTTTCATTACTCTGTAGAGTCTAGCTTCACAAATTACTTGCTCAGCATACAGATTGGATACGTGTAGAGTAGAATGCAACCCTGACCATGCTGTTATTGTGTGTTGTGGAGTCAGAACTAATCCATAGCTGACCCTCCAGCAAGTTTTCAGAGACAGTAAATCAGGGGAGAAGATTGCCCATACTTGTTCCGTAGAGTAGCTGGCAGATTCAAACCACATACCTTTGGAATTGCAGCACAGCTTCTTATTACTCAGTCACTAGAGCTCCTAAACTATATAATATTCTCTGTTCCAACCAGATAAATGTTTCTTGGACTTGGTATAGATTTCATATGAGCACAATTAGGTGTTCTGGGATTCTGGTTCATCTTAATTTTAGCTGTAATGTGTTATGATCTACATGGTCAAATGTCCTTGCAAAATCAATAAGACACAGATAGATATCATTCTGGTATTCTTTGCTTTCAGCCAGGATCCATCTGTCATCAACGATGATATCACTCATGGCACCATCTGTTCTAAACCTCTCTGAAATTTCTGAAAGTCTTCTATGCATTTTGGGATGATCTTCAGCAATATTTTGCTTGCTTGTGACATTGATGATATTGTTTGATAATTCCTACAATGTGTTGGGTTATCTTTCTTAAGAATGGAACAAATATGAACCTTTTCTAGTTTGTTACCTAGGGAGTTGTCCTCCAAATTTCCTTGTGTAGTCTGATGAGCAGCCCAGGGTTGCGTCGTTAGTTGAAATATGCCAACCGCTATCTCATCTGTTCTCAGGGCATTACATTTTGTCAATATCTTCTTGAATGTCAACTTGAACTTCTTCCTTTGTTACTATTGGGTCTTGTTCATGTGATATTTCCTGAATTTTTTTCCATGTTGACCAATTCTTTGTAGTACAGTGACTCTGGGAGGATAGAAGGAGAATTGATGCCTTTGAGCTGTGGTGCTGGAGAAGAGTATTGAGAATACCATGGACTGCTAGGAAAACAGATTTGTCCTGGAAAGGGTTAAACCAGGTGGCTCCTTGGAGGCAAGGATTCTCAGGCTCCGTCTAACATACATTGGACATGTTGTGAGGAGAGACTGGTCCTTAGAGAGGGACATCATGCTTGGGAGGGTGGAGGGACAGCGCGGAAGAGGAAGGCCCTCTATGAGGTGGATTGATTCAGTGACTGAGATAATTGGGATGGGCGTGTCAGAGACAGTGCGATTGGCACAGAACAGAGCGGAGTTTAGGGCTGTTGTACATAGGGTCACTATGAGTCACAGGTGACTCGACGGCACATAACAACAACAACAACAAACCTGGATAATTCAGGATTTTATTCATGGTATCTCTCAGAATTGCAACTCAAAGCTTGATTTTGTTTTGGTTCTTTAAACATCCTTCGTATCAGCAGTACTTCAGGAGATATGTTGCTTTTAAGGAAAGTCTGCTGTCAGAGACCTCTCTATAATACTGAATAACACTGATGTAAGTTTGATGACTAAAGGCTAATGTGTGTCAGATCCAGGCCATGGTCTCTTCAATTATTCACTATGCATCTGAGAGATGAGTGAATAAGGATGACAGAAGAACTTATGCCCTTGAGTTGTGGTTTTGGAGAAGAATACTCAAAATCTTATGGACTGCTGAAAAAATATGCAGATGTCTTGGGGAATGTGCAGCCAGAGTACTCTTTGGATACAAAGATGACAGTGATTCATCATCTCTAATTCTTGGGACAAGTTGCTAGGAGCAATTATTCCTTGAAAAGCAATATCATGCTTGGAAATGTGGAGGATCAGCAAAAGAAAGGAAGACCTCGATGTGAAGAACTTACAAAAGACTGCAGCATTGGATTCCAGAGTGTCAGAGATGGTGAAGTTGGCACAGGATAGGCCAAAGTCAAAGTTTATTGTTCATTGGTTCCTATGAGTTATATTCAACTCAATGATAGTGGTTGTTAATAAGTGCTGTCAAGTCAAGTGCAACTCATAGTGACCCTATGAACAAAAGATTTGCACCTAGTCCTATTCTGTGCCATCTGACCTTGTCTGACACATTAGAATCCATTGCAGCAGTCACTGTGTCCATTCACTTGGTTGAGGGTCTTCCTTTCCTTCGCTGACCCTCCACTCTTCCCAACATCATGTCCTTCTCCAAGGAATAGCAACTCCTAGCAACGTGTCCAAAATATGTGAGATGAAGCCTCATCATTCTTGCCTCCAAAGAAGCTACACCCTCTCCAAGACACACCTGTTCTTTCTCTTGGCCATCCATGGGATGTTCAATGCTCTTCTACAACACCACAGCTCAAAGGCATTTTGTTATTGTTGTTGTTGTTGTTGTTGTTGTTATCCTTATTCATTGCCCAGGTCTCAGGTGCATAGCTAGTAATCAGAAAGGCGATGGCCTGAATCAGATGTGCCTTATTCCTCTAAATGACATCATTACACATCAAAAAATTAGAAAGATCCCTAACTGCAGATTTTCCCAGTACAATGTGATATTATTAATATTACATGCAAAAAAATACTGCTGATGATCATTTAAAAATGGCTGAAATAGTACATAAACAAGGAATTTCCAGAAGTTCAAGTGGGATTTAGAGGAAGCCATGACACCAGGGATATCACTACGGATGTCAAATGGATACTGGCTAAAAGTAAGGAATATTAGATGTGTGTCTGTTTGTGCTTTATTGACTATGCAAAGGTGTTTGACTGTGTGGCTCATGACAAGTTGTGGCTGATATTGAGAAAACAGGAATCCCAGAGCACTTGATTGTGCTCATGAGGAAACTATACCTTGGTCAGGAGACTTATGCAAATGGATCAGGGGAACACTGCATGATTTGGAATTAGGAAGGGAGCATGTCAGCTTTGTATTTTATCTCCATACCTGTTAAAACTATATGCTGAGCAAATTAGTTGAGAAGCTGGACTCTATGAAAAGGAATGTGGCATCAGGATTGGAGAGAGACTCATCAATAACTTGTGTTAAGCAGATGACAAGCCTTGCTTGCTGAAAGTGAAAGGACTTGAAGCACTTGTTACAAAAGATCAAGGAATGCAGACTTCAGCATGGATTGTGTCTTAATATCAAGAAAACAAATATTCTTACCACTGGATCAATAGACACTGTCATGATGCTTGGATCCACAATTAACACCCTTGGTACAAGCAGACAGGAAATAAGGAGATTTATTGCAACTCAATGGTACCTAACAACAATTTAAGGTATATATAGAAGCAAAAAAAGCACACTTAGCAGAGGATTTAACAGTTGGAACCTAATAACTTCATCTTTCATCTTCCCTGCTTATAAGAAATATTTTAATGACTCTTCTCCCAATTCAAATTTATTTGCACATTTTTTTTTGTCAAATCATGGTATAACCAGTATTCTTTGACAACATGACAATTCAAAGACATCATTTCTTCATCAGTGTTCTTTATAACTGTCTGTCACATGTGTACAAGGTGATTTGTATACCATAGAATGGATGTAGGAAAAAACAAAACAAAATTAAACAAAACTCACCAACTCAAATCAATGTTATCAAGTCAGAATAGATTTATAACTAGCTATGTTGAGTTTCTGATGCTGCAGATTGTAAAGGAGGAGGTTGTCCATCTTTCTCAACTTGAACTAGCTGTTAGATGTAAACTATTTCATTTATGTCAATATCCAATTTTCCCAGACATATTCTATGTTTAAAATACATTTACAGCTATGTCTCTTCATTTTACGTGATATTTTACTAACAAATGAAGATTTGTAATTGTCTGAAAGCTTTATTCTATTCATGTTATAAAGATAGATACTACAGTGAAGAAGTAGCTCATTGCTGGCTGAGTTTGAGAGCCTTCCAGCATAAGAAACTCATCTTTTAAAAAAGGAAAAAAGTAGTCTACTGATATCCATAAGCTATTACTGGCCAGTTACTAAGTGGTTAATACATAGTATATGCTGAATATTAATTTTTATGCTGCCAATATTGAATACTTAATAGATTGCATATGCTTTCTAAACTATACTGTTATGCATATACAAACTGAAACATAAAGTATTTCCCCTTGTGTCTTAGCCATCCAGTCAGTAATTCATTTAAAGTAGTTATTTCCTTATTAATTTAAATAGATATTATATTTATCAAGCATTTCTAGAATTTTTAAATAGTCCTATATTACAAGTATCTATCAACAATCTGTGTTATGCAGATGGCACAACCCTGCTTGCTGAAACTGAGGAGGACCTGAAGCGCCTGCTGCAGAGAGTCAAGGACTGCAGCTTCCAATATGGATTGAGGCTCAATGTCAAGAAGACAAAGATTCTCACCACTGGACCAATTGACAGCATCAGGGTGGATGGTAAAGAGATTGAGATTGTTCACAGCTTTAGTTTGCTTGACTCCATAGTCAACACTCTTGGCACCAGTAGCCAGGAAATTGAAAGATGTATTGCAATGGGAAAGTCTGCTGTTAGGGACTTCTCCAAAGTACTGAAGAGTAATTTTATCTCTCTGGAGACTAAGGTGTGTCTGATACAGGCCATGGTCTTTGCAGTCACTTATTATGCATCAGAGAGTTGGACAATGACCAAGGAGGATAGAAGGAGAATTGATGCCTTAAAGTTGTGGTGCTGGACAAGAGTATTGAGCGTACATGGACTGTTGAAAAACAAACAGATTCATCCTGGAAAGGGTTAAACCAGGAGGGTCCTTGGAGGCAAGGATTCTAAGGCTCCATCTAACATACTTTGGACGTGTTGTAAGGAGGGACCAGTCCTTGGAGAGGGACATCATGCTTGGTAGGGTGGAGGGACAGTGCAGGAGGGGAAGGCCCTCTATGAGGTGGATTG
>NW_006399760.1:27953541-27956594 GCF_000299155.1 Elephantulus edwardii | reverse complement strand
GAACAATAGATTTGAAAAGAAAATGTCTAATACAGACGTAAAAATATTCACACTAGAGCTTCACAATCGGTTGTACAATTGACAAACAGGCCTCTTTTTCCCAAACTTTCCAGCTAAGCAAATTTATAAAATGTAATCAACACAACAAGAAAGCGTCTTATAACAAAAGTTTCCAGAATACTCCTGGGCCTCCACATAAAAAAGACTAACAACCCATTTTCTCCTCTTGAGACACATGTTGCTGTTGTTACGTGTGACTGAGTCATCTGGGACACATAGTGACCCAATATACAACAGTCCTACACTGTGCTCTATACTGTGCAGATCTTATTGTCTCTAATACATCTATCACCATTACTATAGTAGCTGAATCAATCCATCTTATTACGGATCTTCCTCTCCTGTGCTGTCCTTCCACCCTCCCAAGCATGACATCCCTTTCCAAGGACTGGTCCCTTATTGCAACATGCCCAAAATATGTCAGGCAAAGCTTTAGAATCCTTGCCTCTGAGGAGCAGCCTGCTCTCAACCTCTCCAGGATGAACCTGTTTGTTCTCCTAGTGGCCCATGGTGTATACAATACTCTTCTCTAGCACCACAGCTGAAAGGCATCAATTGTGCTATCATTCCTAGTCATTGTGCAACTTTACGATACATCACAAATAATTGCAAAGATCATGGCCTGGAATGTGCGCTCCTTAGCGTCCAGACTCACATCATTCTTCTTTAGTACTTTGAGGAGGACTTTGATAGCAGGCACATAGAGCCACCAAATATTTCTACTATATATACTGTTGGATCACACAAAAATGCAATTTTTAAATGCTTAGTTTTTTTTTAATTTTAAATAGTATCTGTCTTGACATTCTATAAATGTGGCAAATAGTATGACTAAGAGAAAAAAAAAGAAGTATCAAAGAAAACAGTGAAATACATAAAATATTTGAGGCAAAGCATGTGGTTAGGTGCCCACTCAAGTTAGTTCTGACTTGTAGCAACTCTACATATAAACGAATAGGAGCTCTGCCAGATTTTGCACCAACTTCACAATGTCTCTTCTCTGTACACTCCTTGTTGCCATCAGTGTCAGTCACCTTACTGAGACTCTTTTGCTGAGTCCCTTCTGTTCCAAGCATAATGTCCCCCTCCATAGATTAAATTTTCCCAAATGCATCCAGAAAGTTAGATGAACACTCACCATCTTTTCCTCTAATGAATATTTCTGTTTCACTTATACCAAGAGCTATTTGCCTGTTCTTTCGGCTATCCATGGTATACTTAAAATTCCCGCTCACACATAGTTTAGAAGCATCAAATACGTTTTCCTTTATCAATATCCAACCTTAAAATGCATATGCACCAAAAAATGGTGTGGATGGGTCAGGAACACTTTAATTTTTAAATTTCTTTCCTTATTCTTTAACTCTTTAAAGAGATCCACAACAGCAGACTTGCCCAATGCAACAAGCAGTTTTATTTCTTGACGGTTGGTTCCTTAAGTGTTGATAGTGAATCCTAGTAAAATGAAATCCATGTGGTAGTTTTCAAAATTGTTACTACATAACTCGAAGACTCTGGAGAGCATTATTCTAAGTAAACTAACTTAGTTTCATAAGGGCAAATACAACATAAAACCATAGAAGGATAATCAGTAGAATGTGTGTAGGGAGCCCAAGGGGGTGGGGGAAGGAGTGGAAGCAGATGGAAGAGGATGTGCAGATGGGAAATCATGGGTCTGCACAATTTGATGAGTGGATGGAGTGGTAAAGGAAATGAGAAAGACCCAGTGGGGACCTGATAAAACAGGGTAATGGTGGATATAGTTCAATAGTGATTAATTTTACAAAACACAATGAATGGGAATGACTGTATAAAACACAATGTGAATGAAGGGTAGTGTGAAATACACAAACATACACATACAAAACCACAACCACAAAACTTTCCTCCTAAAAAACACTTAGAGAAATCAAGTCTGTGGCAACCTGAATCATTACTTCATTTATTGAGATTACTTATTGGTCCAGTCATGAGAATTTTTATTTTCCTGATGTAGAAGTGTAATATATTTTGAAGCCAATTGTTCTTTATCTTCATCAATAAATGCTTCAAGTCCCCTTCACGTTCTGCAAGCATATTGTGTTAGCTGCAAGCCACAGGTTGTTGAGGAGTTTTCTTTACAGTCTTATGCTCTGTTTGACTTGATATATAGTTCAGCTTCTCGGATTAGTTGCTCAAGATACAAATTTAATATATAATGTGAAACAACACAAATCTTTCATGACTTTAAACTATACACTATCCCCTTATTGTCTTCCAGCAGCATCTTCTATGTGCAAGCTACGTACAAGTTCCACCTGGGCACAATCAAGCATTCTGGAGCTCTAATTCTTAGTGTCATCATTATTTCTTTTGAGCCACAGTTTCAAATGTCATTGCAAAGACCACATATAGAAGTTTTGTTAAACAATCCCAATTTTCATAACTAATCATACAGATAAGTTTAAAAATTATGTAGAACCAAAGTAGGTTTCCATTATGGTTGTTCATGTAATGTATGTACTCCATTTTATGACATTTATTTATTCATAATGGAAAATTTATTTTACTTTTTTATCTTGGGGAAATCTATTTTTGTAACTTTTAAAAATGCACAGCATTTTAGTGCAGAAATATTTCCACAAACAATATGTAACTAATATTGTTTTTAGATAAAAATACAATGAACTATTAAAATTAAAAAAGATAACAAATTTATTCTGCATCTTAACTTCAAAAGTAGTTTTAGAGAATATCTATGTCATTACCTTCTCTCTGGTACAACATTCTAGAAAAGGATTTCTATTCTAATATTTATTCCATATATTCAAGATTATCCTGAAGTAATCCCTGCCTTAACAAGTAGGTCCCACTAATAGCTTCCAGTAAAAAATTACTTTATCTATTATAATTGGATCTAAAATTACTTTTTTTACTATAAAGGCAACCCCATTTTTCCTTGTCTTTTCATCTCCAGAGTAATATATCATATGGTCATCTGACTCAAAATGCCC
>NW_006399760.1:27945360-27945901 GCF_000299155.1 Elephantulus edwardii | reverse complement strand
AGGGACATCATGCTTGGTAGGGTGGAGGGACAGTGCAGGAGGGGAAGGCCCTCTATGAGGTGGATTGATTCAGTGACTGGGGTAATCGGGATGGGCGTGTTGGAGACAGTGCGATTCTGAGCAGAGTTTAGGGCTGTTGTACACAGGGTTGCTATGAGTGGCAAGCAACTTGTTGGCACATAAAAATAACAACATTATAAGTATACATTTTATCACAAGTCAATTATAAATATTTCATGAAATTGTTTTCTTGAAGTCTGTGGACATAAATTCGTTTTTCTTACAGAGATGCCCCAAGTAAAGGGAATTTTTTAACTTTTACTCTGTTATCAATAATTTCGGCAGATGTTTGTTAAATCCATGCTGTCACTATTTCTTATGCACTATCCATAAAGCCCTGTTAAAAAATTAAAAGCTAAGTCATATAGTTTATCGATTAAGTGAATTCTAATATTAAGCAAGATAAAATGTATGCAGATTTCAGAACATGTAAAAATGCTTTTTTAATTACCTCATGTTTATGATATAAAAGGAAATATTT
>NW_006399760.1:27941237-27945260 GCF_000299155.1 Elephantulus edwardii | reverse complement strand
TAAAGTTTTTAATTTTATTTTATTTTTTGTGTGTACTGTCAAATTGGATCTGACAGGTACAGGAGGAGATAAGCCCCTCCTTCTCCAGTAGAGCATCTGGTGGATTCAAACTGTGTGCTCTGGGATTGCAGTGCAGCTTCTTGCCACTAGGCCACAAGAGCTCCCTTGTTTATTTCTATTTTGTCTGAAAAGACAGGAAAAATATCTGACTGCTATATTAATGGTTTATTAAGACATCATAATAAATCTAGAGATTTAGTGTGCATGTTAAAATAAGTGAAGTGTTTGTTACAGCTTATGATTTCAACCAAATAAAAGTCAATCATGATATTTGGCACAAAATATGAACTTATTATGTTACTATGCACATAGAAGCCATTCCATGAATACCAAATTAATGAACAAATCTAATGTCAAGATCTTATTTTATTGTTAGAGTTAAATTAAATAATTTAGTAGTTAAATAATATTGTTGTTGTTGTTGTTATGTGCTGTCGAGTTGCTAGCAACTCTATGTACAACAACCGTAAACTCTGCTCTGTCCTGTGCCAAACACACTGTCTCTCACATTGCCATCCCTATTACCCCAGTCACTGAATCAATCCACCTCATAAAGGACTTCCCCTCCTTCACTGTCCCGCCACCCTCCCAAGCATGATGTCCCTCTCCAAGGAATGGTCCCTCTTTATAACATGTCCAAATGATGTTAGAGAAGCCTCAGAATCCTTTGCCTCCAAGGATCCTCCCAGTTTAACCCTTTCCAGGATGAATGTGTTTGTTTTCTTGTCAGTCCATGGTACATTCAATACTCTTCACCAGCACCACAGGTCATAGGCATCAATTCTCCTTCTATCGTCCCTAGTCATTATCCAACTCTCTAATGCATAACAAGTGATAGCAAAGAACATGGCCTGTATCAGACACACCTTAGTCTCCAGAGAGACAAAATTGCTCTTCAGAATATTGGAAAGGTCCCTAACAGCAGACTTTCCTATCACAATACATCTTTTAATTTTCTGGCTACTTGTGCCAAGAGTGTTGACTGTGGAGCCAAGCAAACGAAAGCTGCGAACAATCTCAGTCTCTTCACCATGCATCCTGGCGATCCCAGTTGGTCCAGTAGTGAGAATCTTTGTTTTCTTGACATTGAGCCTCAATGCATATTGGGGGCTGCAGTCCTTGACCCTCTGCAGCTAGCGCTTCGGGTCCTCCTTAGTTTCAACAAGCAGGGTTGTGTCATCTGCATAATGCAGGTTGTTGATAGATCTTCCCACCAATCCTGATCCCATATTTCTCCTCATAGAGTCCAGCCTCCCGGATAATCTGTTCTGCATATAGATTGAAAAGATATGGAGACAGGACACATCCCTGGTGTACGCCCATCCCAATTTTGAACCATGCTCTATTCTGATGACTGCCTCTTGGTCCAAGTATTGGTTTCACATTAGCACGATCAAGTGTTCTGGGATTCCCATTCTTCTCAGAATCAGCCACATTTTGTTATCGTCCATACAGTCAAACGCCTTTGCATAGTCAATGAAATACAGATATACATTCCTCTGCTCTTCCCTGCTTTCAGCTAAGGTCCATCTAACATCAGCTACAATATCCCTACTACCACTACCCCTTCTAAACCCAGCCTGGACTTCTGGCAGTTCTCTCTGATGTGCTGTTTCACTCGTTTTGGGATAATCTTCGGTGGAATCTTGCTTGCATGTGAAATCAGTGATATTGTTCTATAGTTTCCACACTCTGTTGGGTCACTCTTCTTTGGAATGGGAACAAATCTAGATCTCTTCCAGTCATTTGGCCAAGTGGTCGTTCTCCAGATTTCTTGGCACAACTTGGTGAGCACGTCCAGGGCAGCATCTATTAACTGAAATATGTCAATTGGTATACCTTCTATTCCCGGGACCTTATTTTTTGCTATTTCCTATAAAGTTGCCGGAACTACTTCATCACCATAGGCTCTTGCTCATATGCTGTTTCATGAAATTCTTCTGTGTCTGCCAATGCCTGTTTTTTACAGTGTCTCAGTATATTCCCTCTATCTTCTTTTAATACTTCCTGAATCATTTAATATTCTGCCTAAATCATCTTTGATTATAGCAACCCAAGGTTTGAATTAGTTCTTCTGTTCCATGAGTTTAAGAAATGTTGAGCGAGTTTGGCCCTTTTGATTTTCTGATTCCAGCTCCATGCACATTTCGTTGTAATATTTTACTTTGTCATCCCACACTGTCTTTTTGAAAACTTCTATTCAGCTCCTTAGTATCTTCAATTCTTCCTTCTGCTTTGGTTTCTTTGTGCTCCAGTGCAATATTCACGGTCTCTTCTGACTTCCATTTTGGTCTTTTCTTCCTCTTCTGTCTTTGCAATGACTGTTTGCACTCTTCCTGGATGATACCCTTGATGTCCTCCCACAGCTCATCTCGTCTTTTCTCATTAGTCTTCATGGCCTCAAACCTGTTCCTTATAAGGTTCTGCAATTCAGGTGGGATAGACTGAAAGTCATATTTTGGTTCCCATGGATTCGGTTTAATTGTCCTTAGGTTCAACTTGAACTTTCACATGAGTAGTTTGTGGTCTGTTCCACAATCAGCTCCTGGACTAGTTTTCACAGCTGCTATTGAGCTTCTCCAGCGGTTCTTTCCACAGATGTAATCGATCAGATTCCTATGCATACCATCTGGTGAAATCCAAGTGTATAACCTGCGTTTATGTCTCTTAAAAATGTATTTGTTATGAATAAGTCATTGTGCAAAATTCGATCATTCTCTCTCCAGCTGCATTTCTGTCACCGAGTCCATGTTTTCCAACTACTGAATCTTCTTCTCTGCTCCTAACTTTTGCCTTCCAGTCACCCATTATATCAATGTATGTTGATTGCATGTTCTTTTGATCTCCGACTGTAAAATTTAGTAGATATTTACTATTTACTCTTGTTTTACTTTGGTTGTTGGTGCATGTATCTGAATGATAGTGGTATTCACTGGACTTCCTTGTATGTGTATGGATAATATTCTGTCACTCACAATATTGTATTGCAAGATGGATCTAGAAATGACTTTCTTAACTGTGAAAGCAGCTCCATTTTTCCTCACCTTTTCATCTCCGGAGTAATATATCTTATGATCATCCAACTCAAAATGCTCCATGCCAGTCCATCTCATCTTACTAATACCTAGTATGATAATATTTATGTGTTCCATTTCTTCCTTAACAATATCTAATTTTCCGACATTCATGGTTCTCATGTGCCATGTCCCAATCACTAGTGTCTGCTTACCACTGTTCCTAATGTAATAACATAACATAACATAACATAACATAACATAACATAACATAACATAACAGCTCCTAAATAATATTGTTGTTGTTGTTATGTGCTGTCAAGTGGCTTGCAACTCATAGCGACTCTATGTACAACAGCCCTAAACCCTGCTCTATCCTCTGCCAATTGTACTGCCTCTGACACACCCATCCCGATTACCCCAGTCACTGCTTCAATCGATGTCATAGAGGATTTTCCCCTTCTGTGCCATCCCTCCACCCTACCAACCACGATGTCCCTCTCCAAGGACCTTTCCTTCCTTACAGCATGTCCAAAGTATGTCAGAAGAAGCCTCAGAATCCTTGCCTCTAATAGTAGCCTGGTTTAACCCTCTACAGGGTGAATCTGTTTGTTTTCTTGACAGTCAAGGGTACATTCAATACTCTTCTCCAGCACCACAGCTCAAAGGCATCAATTCTCCTTCTATCCTCCATACTCATTATCCAACTCTCTGATGCACAACAAGTGATTGCAAAGACCATAGCGTGTATCAGACACACCTTAGTCTCCAGAATGACGCCATTGATCTTCCGTACCCTAGAGAGGTTTCTAAGAGCAGACTTTTCCATCGCAATACATTTTTTTTTATTTCCTGGCTACTGGTGCCAAGAGTGTTGACCGTGGAGCCAAGCAGACTATAGTTGTTAACAATCTCAATCTCCTTACCATGCATCCTGATGCTGTCAATT
>NW_006399760.1:27927574-27940157 GCF_000299155.1 Elephantulus edwardii | reverse complement strand
ATTTCATTATATTTTTCTGTGTCTGCCTGTTCCTTTTGATACAGTGACTCAGTATATTCTTTCCATCTTCTTTTAATATTTCCTGGATCATTTAATATTCTGCCTAAAGTATACTTGATTATAGCAACTCGAGGATTAAATTTGTACTTCACTTCCTTGAGCTTAAGAAATGTTGAGCGAATTTGGCCCTTTTGATTTTCTGACTGAAGATCCTTGCACATTTCATTGTAATATTTTGCTTTGTCATCCCGTGCTGCCCTTTGGAATCTTCTGTTCAGGTCTTTAGTATCTTCAATTCTTCCTTGTGCTTTGGCTTCTCTGCACTCCAGTGCAATCTTCAGAGTTTCATCTGACATATATTTTGGTCTTTAGGCAAATTTAACTTCAAATAACTTCAGAATAAAAATTAAAGATACATATTTGGAAGTAAAATTTATGTGTGATAATTATGGACTAAAGGGTTTTCCATATCATTATTAATATATAAAATACTGAATTATTTCTTTATTTTATTGTAAGTCATAATTTACCTCAATATAAAAGTACCTAAAAGAAATATGTTTTATATAATATAAAACAACTTATTCTTTATCTTTCTATATATGTACATTTGAATAGTGACTATTGCTATATATCTCACCACTCATTCATCAATTTCTAGAGCCCATTATTTCATAAAAGGATGTCTAGTTCTTCTCAATCTGTCTTACTCTGAAAGATCCAATGAAATCTTTCCTTTGTAGATGCTCTTCCTAATATTTGAAATAGTTATGGCATGGCTTCCAACAACATGTAAACCAGAAAAAATATGGTTTACTGATAGATATAGACAACGTTATGACAGATGTGTACCATGGTATTGCATACTGACAAAGATGGGCCATTTAAATAACCAACCAAAGGGAAGACTATTTAGGAAGAAGAGATCTTGAAAACTAGTGAAATTCTGCATGATATACAGCTAGAAGATTAGCTTTTCAGTTTGAAAGGTACTCGAAATAGGACTAGGGATGAGTTCCCCCTTCAAAATAAGCTACTTTAAAGACATGACTGGAAAGGAGGCCCTTCATTTGCTTGTGAGGCATGACTCAAAATGAGGTTAACATCTGAAAACATCTATTATTAATTGGAACATGGAATGTATAATGATTAATGCTAAGAAGTTGCACTGCAATCCACCAGCTGCTGCCATGAGAGAAAGATGGGCATTCTCCTCCCATGTGATTTACTGCCTCTGAAAACATGCTGGAGTTTCTATTGTGAGTCAGTTCAGATGAAATGGCACACAACAACTACAACAAAAGCATTACGGAGCAGAGGAAGATTGGTCTTGGCTCTTTTGAATCAGGTAATCATATTCTGTACTATGCTGAATGACAAAATGATGAGAAGTAGCATCAAATTCACAGTCAAAAAAGATTTGTCTTTAAATTCTGTCTGTAATAGAATTCATATACACTCAAGGAAGATCTGTTAATACAGCAATTATTCAAGTATACACAAAAACCTTAGCAGCAAAAAATTATGAAGGACTTTTTAAAGAACACACATACTCTCTTTCTTTCTCTCTCTCTCTCTCTCTCACACACACACACACACACACACACACACACATATTACTAAAATATATAGATTGCATTTGCATAGAATTCAATAATTTATAAATAAGCACATGGTTTCCCAGATGACCCACTGCTGATGCAGCTGTGATGTGTGCTGGTCCAACTATAGACATCTATGTCCAATGTGTCAGTTAAACACAAGCCCAGCGTTATCCAATATCTGAACATTCTACCATGTTTAGTGGAGATTTTTTTTGCTTTCCTTTTTTAAAAAATGTTCTACTAGTTTATGTACAAAATTTGAATACATTGTTTTCAAGAACAAATTCTTTCCATTTTCCTCATGTACCCCATCCATCAAATAGTACAACCCCATTTTTAATCCCCCCTTCCTCTTCATATCCTCATCCCTCTGCTTTCATCCTCTCCCACCTCTCTTGGATCCTTATACTCATTCTACAATGATGGTTTATATAGATTTTTTAAAAACTTTTATAGTCTGAAAGTTATCAAACATACAAGTAAGAGGCATTAACAATAAATTATGACAGGAATAAAAAGACGGGAGCACTGATGGCTTAGTCAATAGAGCCTGGCTCTGCTAACCCAAAGGCCTCACCTCTCTAGAGGTTTGAGTCAATCAACCCCTGCATCATTGGAAGCTGCACTATCGCTTTTCATGCAATTGAAACCTCAGAAAATCACTGGAAGTCAGTTACAAATCTGTTCAAACTCAACAGCAAGAAAAGAGAAAGAGTTCGAGGAATAAAATGTTGGAAACCAGGACAGTATGGCCTGTATGACAGAAACAAGGCCGTAATGAAGAACTGAGATCTCATAGTACAATTTTGTACAATAAATTATTTATTCATCAAACACACTTTAAAAAAATTTGATAACTATACAAGTTGACCTCACCTGATGGAATACAAAGGAATCAATCTGATCACATCTGTTGAAATAGTTGGGGGAAAGTAGAATATCATCAGGACAAGAGAAAAGCTGATTATGAAACAGATCATCAATTGTTATATTGAAATTAAAATTGAATTTAAAGAAAACTAAAATAGATCAACTCAAGCCAAAATATGACCTTGAATTTATACCAATTTAAAGTAAAAAAAAAAAAAGGCAAGAATAGATTTGGTATATCAAAAACTAATGACCTGAAGCCAGAAAAGTTGTGAGATGGTATCAAAGATGTCATACATAAGGAAAGCAAAAGATCATTAAAAGCAAAGAAAGAAAAGATGAAACAAATGCTTTCAGATAATTCCAAAGCTTTATTTTAAACTTAGAGATGTTAAAGAGAAAGGAAGAAATGATGGAAATATGTGAAGAAATATTTTCCAAAGGAAGCTTAAAAAGACAAAGCAACATATTGGAATTAAATGTACAAAGACCTGGAGTTAGAAAACTGGAAATGAAGAACATACTTTGCATTTTTCAAACTGAAAGTACTGGAACAAAATGAAGCTTCAAGTTGTAATTCTGAAGGACTTTGGGGGGAAATGTTCCATAACATCAAAGAAGATGGAAAGAATACAAACAGCCACTCTACCAAGAAGAATTGACACTGAATTATTTCAGAAAGTAGCACATGATCAAGTAACAGAGATGTTGAAGGACATTCAACTTAAAAAGTTTGGTAAAAGTAAGGTTGCAATAATTGAAAGACTGTCAACTGAGGTGTTTCTCTGAGCAGATAAAACCCTGGAAGTATCATCTATGCCAAGAAATTTGGAAGACAGTTGCTTGGCCAATTGACCCAAAATTCATATTTCTGGTCTTTAAGAAAAGTTTTTACAACAGAATCTAGAAATTATCAAATTATATCATATACAAGTAAAAACTTACCCCAACAATGGCTGGAATAATACAGATACAGAGATTTGCCATTAAGATATATTGAGAAGAGATAATGGAATGAGAGATATCACTGTTTATGTCATATTATTGTTGTTATGTGCCATCAATTTGTCTGAAACTCATAGATATCTTACTTCCAAGGAGCTGCCTGGTTTCACCCTCACCAGGACAAATGTGTTTATTCTCTAAGCAGTCCATGGTATATTCAATACTATTCTCTGGCATTCCAACTCAAAGGCATCAGTTCTTCTTCTATTATCCTTAGTTATTGTTCAGCTCTCTGATGCTGGTAGTAGAGCAGTATAACTAGTGTTGGACCTAGCAGATGTAGGTATGGGAGGGTGGGGCCATTTCTCACTTTATTTGAATTGATTTTGTACTGTGGATGTTTTTGATGGGGACTGTTTTCCTCTGTGCAGTTGATAGAAGTCAGGATTGGTCATTTGTGTGTTGCCTACACTCTTTGAACACACACACATATACACAATATTCATTCAATAGTCCAACATTTTCTAATTTGTTAAACAATGCTTTTACAATGTAGTAATGAAATATGTGCATAGACAGGGTAAAAATATTTTCAGCTAAAGGTGAATACGATTAATTAAAACAAAAAATTAATTGCTGAGGAATGAACACTAACCATCATTCAGTTTCTGAGCAAGAGAGGAACTTGTCCATCATGGCCCCATGGAACCACTGAAAGATTCAGATCACCATAAAAGTGTAAGCTTTGGATTAGCATCACAACTCACTAAGAACTATGCCACTAGGTATTCATGAATTCATTGTTAATAGAAAATACATATATTTCGGTTTTTGACTACTTTGTGAACTAAACTTATTGCTATTATTTGATATCTAATGGAGCCAACATCATTCTCAATGGGGAAAAAAACAACACTAAAGTCATTACCCAGGAGAACAGAAATGTAGACAAGGATGCCCACATTGACTGCTCCTATTCAGTATTTTAAGTAATTGCTAGGACATTATAACAAGATAAGGAAATAAAATACATTCAGATAAGCAAAGGTGGTAAAATTCTTGCTATACACAGACAATTAAGATAGCATACACAGAAAATCCCAAAGACTCAACAACAATAACAAAACCTGTTAGACCTGTTGTTGTTGTTAAGTGCCGTCAAGTCGCAGGCGACTCATAGCGACCCTATGAAGGAGAGTCCTCAATGCTTGGGTGCCTTTCATCCTCTCTCCGGGTTCATAGGGTTTCCGGAGTCAAGACCTAGTAGACAAATTTAGTAAAGTACCAGGATATAAGATCAATATACAAAAATTAATGAGATTCTTCTAGAGTAACAAAGAGAATACAGATAATAAAACCAAGAAACCAATATTATTTACAATAGCCACCCTTAAAGTGAGGTACTTGGGAATAAACCTAATTAGAGATGCAAAAGACCTTTCTAAAGAAAACTATAATATGTGGTTGTGAGAAACAATAAGGGACCTAACTAAATGGGAAGTGTTCCTTTTTCAAGAATAAGATGACTCAGTTTAGTGAAAATTACAATCTTACCAAAAGCAATGTACTTGTTCAAACCAATACAAATACAGTTACCAAATTTCTTTTTCAAAGAGAAAGGGAGGGTAATAGGCATGTTAATTTAGAAAGGAAAGACTTCAAATAAATAAAGCACTTCTGAAAATAAAAATAGAAGTGGAGGTGAGGCATAACACTCCCTGACCTCAAAACTTACTGAGAGCTGTAATAACCAAAATAATATGGTACTCGTTCAATGACAGACACATAGAACAATGGGACAGAATTGAGAACCCAGAAATTAACCCATATATTTTTATTTAACTGGCATCCTACAGGGAAATTAACCCAAATAAGTGAGGAAACGACAACTTCTTTAACAAAAGTGGTGCTGCCAAAACTGTATTTCTACCTGTAGAGATCTGAAATATCATCTGGATCTTACACTATAGACAAAAATCAGTTCAAGTTGAAAAAACCTGAAAATAAAGCTCCAAACCATGAAGATCAGAAGAGGCAAAATGGGACCAAACTTAGAAAGATTAACCTATAGTATGAAGAGGCTGGCAAATACAGCCAACAATGCCCAACCAGGAGAGGATAACGTTACTGAATGGCAACTTTTAAAGATCAAGTCCCTGTGTGCATCAACACCTTTTCCCATTAGGGTGGAAAGAAAACCAACTGACTGGGAGAAAACACTTGGCAATGACATCTCAGACAAGAATTCTATAACTAAAATTAACAGAATACTATAGAACTTCCACAATAAACAGTCTGATAGCCCAGTTACAAAATGGACAAAAGATATAGAAAGACTTTTCACAGAGGACATTCAGATGGCCAGAATACACATGAAAAAAATACCCCAAATCAATGGCAGCAAATAAAAATGACAATGATTGTAAGCAAATCAATATAAAAATCCCCCAAACCCACATTGAGATAGAAAAAAAAACACCAAAAATCAAAGAAAACCTAAAATGAGACACCATATTACCCGTAGCAGTGGCAAAATTTAACATGAGTAAACAATAAATATTGGAGAGAATATGAAGAGTTTGGAACTCTCATACACTGTTGGTAGGAATGTAAAATGGTAAAGCCACTCTGGAAGACAGATGAGCATGTCCTTAAAATGCTGGACATACAGATTCCACATTACCAAGGCTATACTACTACTAGGAATATATCTTAAGGAGACAGAGCTGAGTTACAAGCAGAGACTTGTACATTTATATTCAATAGCAGCATTATTCACAGTAACCCCAATGTCCATCAATAAATTACTGGATTGAGAAACTATGGTACATTCACATGATGGAAAATAATACAGCACTCAGAAGCAATAATTTTGAAGAATACTATACAACATGGAAGCAGCAAGAAAGCATAGTGCTAAGTGAACTGACTGAGGTACATAAGAACAAATAGTATTTAAGACCATTATTGCAAAAACAAGGATAATCAGTGAGATGTGTATGGAGATCCAAGGAGGGAAGAGCAGGGGGCAGGGGGATAAAAAATGGGAGGAGGAGAAATCACAGGATTAAAGAGTTTGGTGGGTGGAGGGAGCGAGAGAAAGCGATGTATATGAGGGGAAAACAATTATAAAAAAAAAGAAAAAATTGAAGAACGCCAGTGATGCAATGACTAAGAACTAACTACACTGGTTAGCAAAAAGTCAGAGGTATCAACCAGATAGGATTGAAAGCCCCTTCTAAGATACTTACCGCCTCTGAAAATCCACTGGAGGATTAGCTATTAGTAATTTTAACTTTATAGTACTCAATGACAATAGCTCCTTGTAAAAAAAAAAAAAAAAGAAAAAAAAAGAAACATCTGGTAATCTCTATTATAATCCTGTTGCTGTTGGCACAATAGTGACCCCTAGTGGCTCTATTAGTAGAACTGTCCATGGAGTTTCTAAGCCTAATCTTTATGCAAACAATCATGTTTTCTCCTAAAAAGGAGCTAGCTAGTGGATTTGACAAGACAAAATTTTAATTATTAGGCCAAAATTTAACCCCTGGGACACTCAAAAAAACCTTATGAGGGATGTTCGTCTCTGACATATGAGTCACTCTCAGGATTTACTTGATATGAATGCACAACAGCATAGCTTCACATCTGAAGTCATTAAGGAGTGCAAAGACCAACAGGGCCAAAAGTCAGGAAATAAGGAAACACATTGCACTGGGAAAAATCTACAGCTAGGGGCTGCTGCAAATTATTGAGGAGTAATGATGTCAGTTTGAGGACTAAGGTGTGTCTGATGCAGGTCATCGACTTTCCAATTACTTGCTACACATCTGAGAGAAGTACAATGAACAAGGATGACAAAAAAAGAATTGATTCCTTTGAGCTGTGGTGTTGGAGAAGAGCACGGAATATCCCATGGATAGCCAAGAGAACAAATAGGTATGTCGTGGAGAGGGTGTAGCCAGGGTCTTCTATAGAAGCAAAAATGATGAAGCTTCACCTCACATACTTGGGGCATGTTGCTAGGAAGGGCTATTATTCCTTAGAGAAGGACATGATGCTGGAAACAGTAGAGGCTTAGTGAAGGAGAGGAAGACTCTCAACAAGGTGGATGGACACGATGAATGCTTCAGTGGGCTCTTGTTTGTCAGAAAGTGTGAAAATGACATAGGATAAAATAGAGTTCAGATCTTTTGTTCACAGGGTCACTAAGAGTCATACACGACAGCACCTAACAACAACAACATCCTCATCTGTATGCTTTTATCCTCCCTGCTTTGGATACTTATACAAGTTATACTACTTATCTTTCTATTTCTACAACAATGATATTCTACAGTATTTGTTCTTATGAGACTGAGTTCACTTAGCATAATACTCTCTAGAACATCCCAAGTTAGGTAGTGATTTTCAACATCATTGCCCTTGCATGCTGTATAATATTCCATCATGTGAATGTACCACACTTTCTCATCCAATTCAGTTGTGCTTTGACATTTAGGCTGTTTCTATATCCTTTGTGATGGTGAATAGCATTGATATGAACATTGGTGGACAAATTTCATTTGTGTCTCATTTCTAATTTTCTCAGGGTATATTTGAAGCAGTGGAATATCTGAGTCATATGAAATTTCTATGTTCAGCTTTTTGAAGAAAGGTCAAATTGCCTTCCAGAGAGGTTGTACCATTTTATAATCTTACCAACAGTGTATGAGAGTTCCTACCTTCTCACATCCTTTCCAACATTTATTTCTTATTATTCTGCTAAACTTTGCCACTGATACTGGAGTGAGATGGTATCTCATTATAGTTTTCATTTACATCTCTCTTATTGCCAGTGGTTTGAGCATTTCTTCATGTGTCTGTTCGCCATCAGAATATCTTCCTCTGTGAAAGGTCTTTTTATTTTTTTAAATTTGTATTTGTGTTACCAGTCTTTTTCTTGTGGAGGATCTGTTGTACTCTGTAAACTTTTGCTATGGGACCCTTGCCTGGGATGGCATTGCCAATTTTTTTTCCCCCAGTCAGTAGGTTTTTTTTTTTCCACTCTGTTAGAAAATATTTTTGGTATACACGGATTTAATCTTTAGAAGGTCCTATTCATCAATTTGTCCTCTCCTGGTTGAGTATTTCTGGTTTTATTTGTAAGCCTTTTTATATTATGAGCTAGGCCTTCTAAGCTTGGTCCTACTTCAACTCTTATGATCTTCATGGTTTCGGGCTTTACCTCTGATCCACGTTGAGTTGATTTTTGTGTATGGTGAAAGTTGTTCTGAAAAACAAGGATGAAGAGGCATAGTGCTCCCTGACCTTAAAACTACTACACAGATGTAATAACCAAAACAGCATGGTACTGGTTCAATGACAGGCCCAGAGACCACTCTAATTTAATCCATCTATCTATAGTCAACTGATGCTCATTAAGGAAACAAAATCTCTCGATGGGGAAATAACAACCTCTTCAACAGATGGTGCTGGCAACACTGGACTACAATCTGCACCATCACTGTTATGTCACCAGCAGTCAAGAACTCAAAAGATGAATTGCTCTAATGAAAGCTGCTCTCAGGGATCTCTTAAAAGTGCTGAAGAGCAATGATATTGGTCTGGTGACTAAGGTAAGCCTAATCCAGTCCGTGGTGTTTGCAATTACTTGCTTTACATCAGAGAGGTGGACAATGACCAAAGATAACATAAGAATTGATGCCTTTGAATTGTGCTGGAGAAAAGTATTGAACACACCATGGACTGCCAAGAGAACAAATAGATTTATCCTGGAGAAGGTGAAATCAAGCTGTCCTTTGGAGTCAAGGATTTTGAAGCTCTGTCTCACATACTTTGGACATGTGGCCAGGAGGGAACAGTCCCTCGAGAAGGACATAAGGCTTGGAAGGCTGGAGGGACAGCACAAGAGAAGACAACCCTGGAAGATATGGATTGACACTGTAACTGGGTTAGTGGGGATAGGTGTGTCAGAGACCGTGAGACTGGCTTAGGATAGAGCAGAGTTCAGAGCTGTTGTACACAAAATCACCATGAGGCACAGTTAACTCAATGATACAGAAAAACAACATTTTGTATATGATTACAAAATTTATATTGATTTTCCTTAATTACAATGCTAGTAAGTCTGTGTTAACTTTAATTCTGCACTAATATTCCTAAGATTGTTCCAAATTAGAGAAAGATACATGGTCATAAATGTGCTTGATATTGGCATTCTTAATATCTCACTTCTACTTTTGTTCTGTTCTGATAGCATACTTTGGTTTTAAACAAAGTGTTGTATTTGGAAAGCAATTTTCTGTTGCTGTTTTAGGAAAGGTGTTATACTGGTAAGATTAGGTCAGCTCTCCTTCGGAGTTGAAAGCTTTCAAATTGCAATTATCAACATCAGTCACTTGGCTAATAAGATGGTAACTTTCAATCATTAACTTGAAAGTACAGGATTTCATAAAATAATTAGGCAATTAGAATTAAACGAGCTGTTTAAAAGGTGTAGCTAACAGATAAATAATTCTGTGTTTTACTATCTTGGTTTTTAGATGTTATTTAGTCAGTTTTAATTCAAAGTGATCTCAAGGGCAACAGAAAAAAAAACCACCACTGTCTAGTCCTTCAGCATTCTCACTATTTTGACTGTTTGAACCCAGTGCTACAGCCTCTGTGTCAACCTGTCTTGTCTAGTATCCTCCTCTCTTTCAGTAAATTCCTATGTTACTAAATAAGATAGCCTTCTGCAAGACCTTGTCAACCCTTCTGTTAACCTAGGCAAAGAAAATGAGATAGTCTTACTATGTTCTTGTCCAAGGAGAACCCTGGCTGTATAACTTTTAAGACAGTTTTGTTTTTCTTTTGTTCTCTTTTTTTTTCCTTTTCACAGACCGTGATATCCTCAATGATTTTTGCCAACACCATGATACAAGTATATTCATAATTTTTCAGTCCTTCTTATTTATTTTCCAGCTTTAGTGTACATATGGTACAGTGAAAAATAGTACTTAGGTCAGGAGTACCTCAGTCCTCAAAGTGATATGTTTGCTTGCTAATATTTTAAAGAGTTATTTTGTAACAGATTTGCCTAAAGCAAGGATAAAATACATCCTTTTATTTTTTTGACTGCTGCTTGTATGGGTACCACTGGCCTTCCATTTATGATGGCTTTCATGTCACTGTGATTCTGAAAAATATGCAACTTTTATTTGAAACACCAACAGAGTCATCTATGATGGACAAGGTTCAGCAGTTTCCAGATCATTAAGAGACTAGGGAAGACTTAGCAATCTACTTAGACAAAAGCAGGTCAGTGAAAATTTTATAAATAACCACCCAACAATGTTGGATATAGTGCCAGAAAATAAGCCACTCAAGGTAAAAGGCATCCAAATTACAACAAGAGCTGCCTCCTCAAATTAGAATCAACCATAGTAGCGTAGAGGAGGTCCAGTTTTCAGAACCTTCATTTACTGAACAATGAAAAGAAATTTCTACAATGTGTTATAGAAATTATATGTGTTGTAAAAATATTATGTTGGAGAAACTGTAAGTTATAAATAAAATTAAATACATAAAAATGAATATCCTGGCCATTAGTGGGCTAAAATGGAATGACACTGGCCAATTTGAGTCAGGCAATCGTCGTCTGTTACGGTGAGAATGACAAATTGTGGAGGATAAGCATTGAATTTATTGTCAAGAACTATCTGGCTATCTATCTTGAGTTACAGTGCTGTTACACACCAGCTACTAATGCTAAATATGAAGGAATTTAATAATTTCTGCATTCTAAAATTTATTAAACCTTTAATAAAGATGCACTGATAATTACTGGTAACTGGAATGCAATAGTTGGAAACAGAAGGATCAGTTAGAAAATATAGCCTAGGTATTATCAATAAGTAATAGAATAAAGAAGTAAAAGCTACAGTGAAACCATTGATGAAAAACAAGGTCTCTAAGAGTTCACAGAATACCTGTTGAAATGTTTTGACAAACAGAGGTAATTCTGGAGACACTTGCTTGCCAAAATGTATGGAAGATAGCTATCTGTCCAGCTGAATGGGAGAACTCTAGGTCTATCATCATTCCAAAGATTCAACAGAATTCAGAAGTTAATAAACATTATAATTAACATCATCAGGAAGTATAATTGTGAAGAATATAATTCCAAAAATTAGCAATACACTAATAGGGAATTGGCAGAAAATCAAACCTGATTCAGAAGAAGGTATTAAGTGACTATTATCATTACTGATATTAGATGGATATTGGCAGAAAGTAGAGAATACTAGAAACAAGTTCGTGTACTTTATTGATTATGCAAAGGCATTAAGCTGTGTATTATTAGAAGTTATGAATAACTGGGAAGACAGGGAATTCCAGAACACTTAACTGCTCATGCAGAACCTGGTAGTAATTTAGGATATAGTCAAACAGAACAAGAGGATATCGTCTCATTTAAAATCAGGAAAAGTGTCTATTGAGATACTATGCTATCCCTACATGTTATCAATCTGTATAATATGAAAATTATTTGAATTATATAAAAATTAAACCATCAAGATGGGAGTAAGTTCTAACAATCTGTGATATGTAGCTGACAGGACCTTACTTGATAAAGATGAAGAGTGGGAATATTTACTAATGAATTTCAGAAGTATATAGTCTTCAATACAGATTACACTTCAACATAAAGAAAATTTTCATAACTGTACTAAAACACATCATGATAAAAGTTGGAAATACTGAAAATTTTAAGAATTTCATTTTATTAGATTCATAGTCAAACTATGAAAATGTCAAGCTGTAGAAATTCAGAATGCAAGAAACATTTTTAAATTTATTACTGTTTTTATCGTTCATATGCATTATGTTTCATGTGAAAATGACAACCTCTTTAACAAATAATGATGCTCACAAAACTGAACATCTGCCTGCCGAAAACAGAAGCAGCTAAGAGAGATGCAAACTAAAACAACTATGAGATATCATCTTACCCGAGTCAGAATGGCAAAATTTAACAGAACAGCAAGCAACAAATGCTGATGAGGTTGTGGAGAAACTGGAACACTTATTCACTGTTGGTGGGAGTGTAAAATGGTGCAACCACTGTGGAAGATGGTATGGTGCTTTCTCAAAAAGTTACAAATAGAGGTATCATTTGA
>NW_006399760.1:27920555-27927299 GCF_000299155.1 Elephantulus edwardii | reverse complement strand
TGGGGAGAGACTGAGAAAGATTGGTTCAATAATGTATACTTCATTGAAACAGATGAGGGAGAAAACTGTTTAAAAGGGATATGTTATTTGGTATTTTTGTCATGACAGGAGTCTAGAGCAAAGGCTACATGGTGGAATGGACCTGGTGGAGGGTTTGTAAAACAGTGAAAGAATTTGTCTTTTCCTTTTCCAAGAGGGTAGTGTACTAGGGGGGAGGGTTTGGAGGAAAGAAAAGTGCAACAATGAATGAATGGAAATCCAAAGTATCTTTAAATTTTTACTGAAATCAATAATAATTTTAAATTAAAAATAGTTCGCAGGAAACACACACACAAAAGATGCTTATCTCTTAGAATTTTCCTTAGGAAATTTTTACAACTCCCTTAATATTTAGCCCTATATCAGAAAATTTAAATTATTTTATCCAAATAAATGTTAAAAATTCAATTAAAAAAAAGAAAAGAAAACAGAAGCAGTATCTATATCTCACACCATACACAAAACCCAATTCAAAGTAGATCAGAGACCAAGGAGTAAAACCCAAAACCATAGATCTCACACACACACACGCACACACGAGGGAGACAATTCAAAGCTTTGTTCTATGGCAAAAATAGGCTTTGTGAACATAGCAAAAAGAGTATAACCTAGACAAGACAGATGAATGAGAACTTCTTAATATCAAAAACTTTCTCCAGATTTGGGGGTGGTGGGGGTTGACAACAACATTTCATATAAGGCCTCATACCTAAAGTTTACAGACTACTACAGAGTCTCTATGAGAAAAATACTGATAACGCAATCACAAATGGGCAAGACATTAAAAGACTTCACAAAGGAGGACATTCTAATGGCCGAAAAACACATGAGGAAATGTTCAAATAATTTCATTCCAAGTGGAACATATTTCGTCTGTGTATAATAAAAACAGTTAAGTGAGATAACAACAAGTTAGACATTATACAAAAACATGAAGTAGGGCATTCTATCCACCAGTCACACTGAACTTAGTGAATGATTTCCCAGATGTATTTCTATGAGGATGCAAAAGCATGCATATTTTTAATGCTAGATTCTTGTTGTGGATACTGCCTCATATAATTTTTCCTTTATATATGCCATAAATTCCTAAATAATACTTCATTTTAAATCATTAAATTTTATTAATTTTAATGAACATTTACAGAGATTTGGGGTTTTCATTCATTCATTGTTGCACTATTTTTTTCCACCCTCCTCACAGTTCATTCTTCTTTTTTTCCCCCTTGAAAGTCTGTTTTAATTGTCCAATTGTCACAGTGCTTGTCAAAGCCAGTTCTGATTAATCTTCTTTGTCAGTGTGTCCTTTGCCATTCCCTATCACTCCTCCCTGTGAGAGACTTCAGCCTGATTCATAAGGAAAAGGGGATGGTGTATTCTCTTAGCTACTTCCTGCTGAAAAGGGACGCTGTAGGTTTCAGGTTGAAGATCTTCTCTCACTACTCTAAAGGGCCCCTTTGGCAGTAGGAAACACATAGACTATTATGGAGATTGATTTTGGAATTTAGATGCACTGTTATCAATTGTGCTTAGCCGTACATGTTCATATCCTTGAAGATATATCATGGAAGTGTTGCAGCCTAGAAGATACAAGTTTAACTAACAAGTTAAAAGTACATGAGTCAAAAATTAAAAAGCAATAATATTCCAAGTGGAGGCTCTAATAGTGGCACAAATCAAGTTACAGAGGGAAGGTAGTTCTTACAATAAAAGGCCTATTGACTAGCACTTTGTCTATTATAGTATAAAGGTTAGGAACCACAGTAATACTTTCAATGAGTAGACAGATTTCTTTATTGCCGTTGTCAGTATCTAACACATTTATAAGTTTCAGTAGATGTTTGATAAATACTTAAATGGGTTTCTAAACAGTAATTTCTGTGATGGGTGGATTCTTTTCTATTTCGTCATTGCCATTGTCTATGATAGCTCTAAGCATCAATATATTTATTAAATAATACCACAATGCATGACCATTGCTTGACAAGACACATATCTTGTACTGAGAACTTGCAGAACAGCTTTATGATGGTGCAGTTAATTAAGTGACTTGCTAGATAATCATTGCTTCCCTAATTTTTTTAATTTTCTACTAGCTTATTTTCAAAATTTGAATACATTATTTTCAAGAACAAATTCTTTCAGTTCCCCTTATCCCCACTCTTTGAACTGTACAACTTGGTGAATAATCCTCCCCTCCCCCTGCACGTCCTCATCCCTCTGCTTCCAACCTTTCCCACCCCTCTTGGATCCTTATACTCCTTCTACAATAAAGATTTTATACAATGTTTATCCTTGTGGGATTGAATTACTTCACTCAGCATAATGCTCTCCATTCTCTCCCAAGTTAGGTAATAATTTACAAAACTATTGCTTCTGTGTGCTGTGTAATATCCCATGGTGTGAATGAACCATAATTTCTCAATTCATTCATGTGTGGTTAGACATTTGTACTGCTTCCATGTTTTTTAGATGGCGAATAATGCTGCTATGAAAATTGATGTACAAATCTCCATTTGTGTCTCAGTTCTCATATTTTCAGGGTATATTCCAAGAAGTAGAATAGCTGGGTCATATGGAATTTCTAAGTTCAGCTATTTGAGGAAGCACCAAACTGTCTTGCAGAATGGTACTGCCATTTTACAATCCCACTAACAATGTGTAAGAGGTCCTATCTCACCATATCCTCTCCAACATGTATTACTTGCTGCCCTATTAAACTTTACCACTGCTACTGGTGTGAGATGGTACCTGATTGTAGTTTTGCTTTGCATCTTTCTTATTACTAGTGATTTTGGGAATTTCTTCAAGTATCTGTTTGTCATTTGAATTTCTTTATACTTTGTATTTTTAAAATAACACTGTGATAACCTATAGTCCTTTAAACTATACATTTTTACGTGGTCCACAATAGAAACTGAGAATGAGAAAGCTGATACACTATTACCTACTGTTCTATGATTTATGGACTCGCCAAATGGACACCTTGCCTTCATTGTGTCTCTTGAATTTGGTTTTGTTTTCTTTCATTCTCTTTCTCCATTCTTTTTCTTTATAAAAATTTCCATCTCCAGTTTGTCTCACATGAATACATCTGATGATAAAAATCTAAATCATCCCTAGAACCCTTGCTATAAAGAGCTTAGATGATGTCTATGTTTTGTAACCTCTGTAATCTAAAAAAAAAAAAAAAGACCATGGAGAAGGTTGAGATGGATGGTGGATATACAAGACTACTGAATAAGTCATACCCTGTAGCTCTGACTTTTCAATTGAAAATTGAAAATATTATTGGGATTTCCCAGAATTTCAACATCACTCTTCCGATAACCCTGTTGTGGTCTATTGAAAAGCAGCTAGTATTAAAATATGATGTCATCCTTCAGTCTGGTTCAATATCTATTCTATGCCTCAAAGATAGTCTCCTAGATTTGGGCATGCTCTTGATGTTATTTCATAATACAGGAATGAAAGAACAGAACTTTTTTTTCCCTTTCATCATTTCCATTCATTTAATCACAGAGAAATGACTGCTTTTAGAGATATTTTCTCTGCTATTTCTTAGGCCCTGTTTCAAGAAAATAGTTACTTGGAAAATTTTACAAGAAATCATAATTTAATTTACCAGTATAACAACATTGAAGATCTTCCTGTATCTTAGTATAAGTTTTGCCAAGTACAAAAAGACATGTACAGCTTCAAAATTAGGAACATGTAAGGAAACGCTTAAATCAAATTCCATAATTAGTTCATCCAAGCCTCTCTCAGCTTCACTGACTTTTTAGAACAGAAGGATCTTCCGAGTGCCTTAGAGGTGTCATGTGCATTTGTAGTATGTTTACTAGCATCCCCTGTTTCTACTTGAGATCAGCAACACTAGTCTCTAGTGATGAGTAAAAAGGTCATTGTTGTTTACCATCAAATTGGAACTGACCCATTGCCAACCCACCAACAGGTTTTCAAAGGCAAGAAATTGCCCTGTCTTTCTCCCATGGAGCAGCGAGCAGATTCAAACTGTGTGCCTTTGGAGTTGCAGCGAAGCTTCTTACCATATCTGCTGGTGCCATTAATCACCTTCCTTCAGAGTTCCTGTCTTAAATATTATTGGTATGATTTCTACCAAGTGAAAAAGCTGCGTATTTACAAAATTTTGAGTTTTATAGTGGTATATAATCGGCACAGTATTCCTATTTAATCTTATTGGAACTTTGACTGAAGTGTTTTGTTGTTTTTTAGGTTATTTTTCCTGAGAAAATATACCTAAGAGGAATTGAAAGTGAGAATCAAAATGCATAGGTAGACTTAGAAGTACTTATTTACTTACTTTTTGTGATTTATCTTTTTTCCTGATTCTGATTTAGGAAAATACTGTATCAAAAGGAAACCTTACTAGTTTACAAAATGCAAGATATCTGCATATAAGTTTTGTTTGGGGACAAGATATCTATTGTACCAATTACAAGGACAACATTATGTATATATAGCACCTAGAGTTGACTCTTCGGTATTTTTTAGAGGCAATTAAATGCACAAGGAGATTGGAGATGGTTCATCCTTCTTCCGCAGAGAGTTGGTGGGTTAGGGTGCAGAAATGAATCTCAATTACATAATTTCATGTAAAATGTTATAAATTTTGAAATACCATAAGAATGTTTATAATAAATGAACTATGAAGCAAGGGCTAGAAATTTATCAGGAGTAGTAGGAGCAGACACTTTTCTGAACTTTTTACATGCTTTTAAATATTAACTAATCAATTGTGATAGATTGGTCTGAAATAAGAGATGGAACACCAAGCTCTAAATATTTCTTGAATCTTTAAAAATATTATTTAATAATATCTCGTATTGTGACAATCTATTAGAAGCTTTATTCTAAATTTATAGCTTTTCAGCAGTAAGAAAATGGTAATATATATATTGTAAGTAATATTTAAACTTTTAAAATGTGCTTGGAAATTACATTATTTTCCTAAAAATGATGTATTGAGTTAGGAAGTTGAATTGATTAAACCCATTTCAGATGGTATTTTCATAATGGTAATTTCTGTTTATTATAGTTAAAAAGTTGAAAATTATTTGGTATATAATTCTTGTCAGTGTTCGGAAAGTTTTGAGGAATTTCATTATTTTAGCCCTTCTGTTCAAATGATATAAGAAATTTTATTTAAGTTGTATTTTAAAATGAAATATATCTTACCCATTTATTTCCTAGATTCTCAAAAGGAGAAAATAAATTTGCAAAGTATCTCTAAAAACAAATAGTACAACAATCTTTTGAATTAAGCATCTTTTAATTTATCTTTAGCAAAGTAACACTTCCATATATTTGCAGTAATGGTTAGCAAACATAACTCAACGGTTTATGTAATATTGTTTCTGTGTGCTGTTAATTTTGGTGCAAAGTGTTTCTATAAGCAGAGCAGAACTGTCACGTATAGTTTTCAAATCTATAATCTGCATGGATGTGGATTGCCACAAGGATGTACCATCTCTAAATTTGTAACTGAGCACTTAACATTTCCACCAAGAAGTCTTCTGTGCCCTATTGTTTGACCTCAGGTTTGTAAAATACCAAATGATGTACTTAAAAGTTTATATTTCAAATGCTTTTCATTGTTATCCAAGAACCTGTATCACTTGTTTTAAGAGCTTCAGAGAATTTTATGTTTCTCATTATTTCTAGTAAAATTAAAATTGTTTTTGTAATCATCTCATGGGAATTGTTTTGAATTTCAGTTGAGGCATTTTTGAACCATAAAAATAAATGGAACAAATCAATGCAATATAACTCACTGTCTAACAAAAACTGAAATTATCCATGTTTATAGTGGATGAAACTCTTGGGATAATATGTCCCTATGATACCAGGATAAACACTAAAATATGCTATGGTTCTCTGAGATAATAGACTGGAATGAGTAAGTGTATATACCAATAACCTCATTTTAAAAGTTTCATTGCCTACTTTTCATTTAAAAGACAACTCATACATGGATTTCACTTATTATCACAAAATCTATACATGCATATGACTTCTTCTATATTTTAATGCATATGACTTCTCTTATACTTTTTATTTCCTTAAATAAGAAGTGGCCAGAAGCAGCGTGGGTCCAAGCCGAGACCAGGAACCACAGAGGACCTCCACAATAGCTTCTGACACGCCTCCAGGTAACAAGCCCCAAGGCAGAGCCTAAACTGGTTGGGGAGGAACAAGCAAGAGACAGAAGGAGCCACCTCCGCCAGAAGCAGTGTGGGCCCAAGCAGAGAGTAATTGGAACATGGAATATGAGAACCATGAATGTAGGAAAATTAGAAATTGTTAAGAAAGAAATGGAATGCATAAATATTGAAATACTAGGCATTTGAGAGATGAGATGGACTGGCATGGGGCACTTCGAGTCAGATGATCATATGATTTATTATTCTGAAGATGAAAAGGTGAGGAAAAATGGAGTTGCTTTCATAGTAAAAAAAGAAATTTCTAGGTCCATCATGAAGTACATTGTGAGTGATAGGATTATATCCGTATGCTTACAAGGAAGTCCAGTGAACACTACTATCATCCAGATATATGCACCAACAACCAGAGTCAAAGAAGAAGAAATAGATGATTTCTACCAACTCTTACAGGCAGAGATAGATCAAACATGCAATCAAGATGCATTGATAATAATGGGTGACTGGAACGCAAAAGTTGGGA
>NW_006399760.1:27910172-27917930 GCF_000299155.1 Elephantulus edwardii | reverse complement strand
CACAGGAGGGGAAGACCCTCTATGAGGTGGATTGATTCAGTGACTGGGGTAATCGGGATGGGTGTGTCAGAGGCAATGAGATTGGCACAGGATAGAGCAAGGTTTAGGGCTCTTGTACATAGGGTCACTATGAGTCACAAATGACTCGATGGCACATAACAACAACAACATGTAAGAAGTAACCTTCAATAGGCTAACACAAAGGCCCATCTTTCCAGCAGTTTGTATCTACCAGTAACTTCATGAGAGAAAGTTGGGCAATCTCACTCCATATAACTTCCAGTAATAGAAACTCAATAGCAGATGAAGAATAAGTTTTGAGATTGTATTCTTTTTCTTTTATTTAATACATGTCTGTAAATAATACTTTAAATAACTGGTTCTTTATTTGATTGCAAATATAATTTTAAAAATAAGCAAATATTGTTGTTGTCATGTGCTGTTTAGTTGCGTACTAAGCGCCTCTATGAACAACAGATCTGAACCTTGTTCTATCTTGTGTCATCTTATTAATCTCTGACATTTTTAGTCCATTGCTGCAGTCATTGTCCATCCATTTGGTGAGGGTCTTCCTTTCTTTTGCCCACCCTCCACCTTCCCAAGCATGTTGTCTCTTGTCAAGGAATAGTCTCTCCAAGCAACCAGCCCAAAATGTGAGACAAAGCTTTATCACCTATGCCTCCAAAAAGCATTCTAACACTGGCTACATCCTCTCCACAACATGTTCTGTTAGCTGTTCATGGGATATTCTATACTTCTCTCCAATACCAGGATTAAAAGACATCAAGGCCTCTTCTGTAATGCTTATTCCTGGTCCAGCTCTCAGCAGCACAGCAAGTCATTAAAAAGACAATGGTCTGAATCAGGCACTCCTTTGTCTTCCAATTGACATTATTGCTCCTCAATAATTTGTAGAGAACTTAGACTGCAGACTTACCCAGGGCAATGTGTCTCCCTGTCTCCTGACTGTTGGCATCAAGGGTGTTGATTGTGAATCCAACTAAGATGAAGTCTATTATAGTTTCAATCTTTTCTCCACCTAGCATGATATTGCCTATTAGTCTCATGGTGAGAATTTTTGTTTTCTTGACATGGAGATGCAATCCATATTGAAGGCTATGTTATTTGACCTTCTGTAGTAAGCACTTCAAATCCTCCTCACTTTCAGTATGTAAGGTTGTCCCATTTGCTTAAAGTAGGTTATGATGTGTCTTCCTTCAATCCAGTTTCTTGAACAATTCATTCAGCATATAGATTCAATATGTATGGAGATAGGTTACAACCCTAACACAAACTTTTCTAATTGTAAACCATGTATTTAGCACAACAGATTCTTAGTCTAGGTATAGGTTTCACATGAGCACAATTTAGTGTTCTAGGATTCCCATTCTTCTCAATATTATCCATAATTTGTTATGATCCACACAGTCAAATACCTTTGCACAACTGATAAAATACAAATAGTATTCTTCTGGTATTCATTCCTTTCTGCCAGGTCCATCTGACATCAGCAATGATATTCCTGGTTCCTAGGCCTCTTTGAAATCTAACTTGATTTAGCAGTTTGCTGTCAGCCAAGTTGTGATTTTCAGCAATATTTTGCTTGTATGTAATATTAATATTACTGTTCAATAATTTCCTAATTCTGGTGGATTACCTTTTTTTTTTAATGAAACATGGATCTTTCCCAGTCAGCCAGCTAGGCAGCTGTCCTTCAAATTTTCAGGCATAAATTAATGTGTCCAGATCTGTATCTGTAAGTTAAAACATGTCAATTGATATCTCACAGATTCCTGGGACCTATTTTTTTTTTGTCAATGCCATCATTGTAGTTTGAATTTCTTTCCTTATCATCATTGGCTCTTGATCATATCCTAAAATATTGCAGTGCTGGCTAGTTCTTCTCATTAGAGTGATTCGGTGTATTCTAATCCATCTTCTTTTGATGACTCCTGATTATGTCATTTTGCTCATGGCATCTCTAAGTATTGAAACTTGAAGCTTTTAATTTATTTTTCAGTTTTTGCAGCTTGAGAAATGCTGAAAGCATTTCAGCTTGCTATCTTCCTATTCTATTCTCCAATTCCAGATTTCTGCATATTCCATTATATTACTTTGGTTTGTCTTTTCTAGCTGCCCTTTGAAATCTTCTGTTGTGTATTTTTACTTCAGCATCTCTTCCCTTTATTTTGGATTTTTTATGCTCAGTGTTATTTCTTGTCTTCTCTGACATCAATATTGGGGTGGCTTTTTTTGTTCTTTCCCTTCTCCTCTTTCTTTGTAGTGACCTTTTTTTTCTTCCTGGATACTATCCTTGATATCCCACAACTCATCTGACCTTTGATCATTGATGTTCAATGTTTCAATCCATACTTAAGATAGTTTTTAAATTCAGGTGGAATAGTTGTTTTTATATGCCATTGAATCACCTGTGACTCATATCAGCCCTATGTAGAAGAACCCTAAACACTGCTCTATCCTGTGCCAATCTCAGTGTCTCCAACACACCTATCCCCATTACCCCAGTTACTGAATTAATCCATCTCATAGAGGGTGTTCCTCTCCTTCCCTGTCCCTCCACCCTCCCAAGCATAATGTCTCCAAAGACTGGTCCCTCCTAGCAACATGTCCAAAGTATGTCAGATGAAGCTTCAGAATCCTTGTCTCCAAGGAGCAGCCTGGCTTAACCCTCTCCAGGACTAACCTGTTTGTTCACTTATCAGTCCATGGTATATTCAATACTCTTCTCCAACACCATAGCTCAAAGACATCAATTCTACTTATATTCTCCCTAGTCATTGTTCAACTCTCTGATGCATAGCAAGTGATTGTAAAGACCATGGCCTGTATCAGCACACCTTAGTCTCCAGAGTGACAACATTGTTCTTTAGCACTTTGAAGACATCTCTAACATCAGACTTTCCCATTCCAATATGTCTTTTAATTTCCTGGCTGCTGGTGCCAAGAATGTTGATTTTGGAGCCAAGCAAACTAATCTTAACAATCTCAATCTCTTCACCATCTAACATGATGCTTCCAATTGGCTTGGTACTGAGAATCTACTTTAAATAATATTTTGGTTCTGATGGATTTGTTTTCATTCTCTCCAGACTCAATTTGAACTTGCACATGAGTAACTGATGTTCTACAGTCAGCATCTGACCTGGATTTAGTTGCTGATATTGTGCTTCATTAATGATTCCTTCCACAAATGTGGTAAGTCTGATTACTATGCTGTTTATCTGGTGATGTCCATGTGTAAAACCATCATTTACATCTTTTCAAAAGGTATTTGTGATGGATAAACTAATGAACATACAAAATTAAATCATTTGGTTTTGATTCTCTTTTCTTTTCTCTAGTGTGTACTTTCTGAACACCATTTCCTTCTTCATTGTTTCCAACTTTTGCATTCCAGTCACTAATCATCTTGATTGCATCTTGATTGTATGTTTGATCAATTTCATACTGGAATATTTGGGGAAAATCTTCCTTTTACCACTTTGGCTTTAGCTGTTGATGTAACTGGATAATAAATAGACATGTTAGCAGGTTTTCCTTATATGAGTATAGATAACACCCTATCACTCACAATATTGTACTTCAGGATAGAACTTGAAATTGTCTTTTAAACGATGAATGCAGCACCATTTTTACTGTTCATTCTTGGCACAGTATACCATGAAATTGTCCTGATTCATAGTGGCCAAAGCCAGTCCATCTTATCTCACTAACCCCCAGAAAGTCTTTGTTCATACTTTTCAATTTCATATTTTACAACTTCTAATTCTCCAATATTTATATTTTATATTTTCTGTGTTTCAGTTATTAAAGGATGTTTGTAGCTATATCTTCTAAGTTTGATTAAGAATAAACATTCAGATAGTTATCACTCTGTCAAGTAATAACAGTTATATATTCGTTCTAATGTGAAAATTATACTGGACCAAGAGGCAGTCTCAGAACAGAGAAGGGAAACAATGCATGGTTCAAAATTGTGAAAGGTGTATGCAAGAGATGTGTCCTATCTTCATACCTTTTCAACCTGTACACAGAACAAATTATCTGAGAGGCTGGACTCTATGAGGAGAAGTGTGGAGTCAGGATTGGTGGAAGATCTATTAACAATCTGCGTTATGTAGATGACACAACCCTGCTTGCTGAAACTGAGGAGGACCTGAAATGCTTGCTTCAGAGGGTCAAGGACTCCAACCTTCAGTATGGATTGAAGCTCAATGTCAAGAAGACAAAGATTCTAACCACTGGACCAATTGGTAGCATCAGGATGGATGGGGAAGAGGCTGAGATTTTTAACAAATTTAGTCTGCTTGGCTCCACGGTCAACACTCTTGGCACCAGTAGCCAGGAAATAAGATAGATAGATAGATAGATAGATAGATAGATAGATAGATAGATAGATAATAGATAGATAGATAGATAGATAGATAGATAGATAGATAGATAGATAGATAGATAAATATTTATTGTGATGTGAAGGTCAGCTGGTAGGGACCTCTCCAGGGTACTGAAAAGCAATGGTGTCACTCTGGAGACTGAGGTGCATCTGATAGAGGCTATGGTCTTTGCAATCACTTGTTATGCATCAAAGAGTTTGTGACAATGACTAGGGAGAATAGAAGGAGAATTGATGCCTTTGAGCTGAGGTGCTGGAGAAGAGTATTGAATATACATACCATGGACTGCCAAGAAAACAAACAGATTTACCCTGGAGAGGGTTAAGCCAGGCTGCTCCTTGGAGGCAAGGATTCTGGGGCTTCGTCTGACATACTTTGGACACATTCTAAGGAGAGATAGGTCCTTGCAGACGGACATCATGCTTGGGAGGGTGGAGGGACAGCACAGGAGGGGAAGGCGCTCTATGAGGTGGATTGATTCAGTGACTGGGGTAATCGGGATGGGTGTGTGAGAGGCAATGCAATTGGCAAAGGATAGAGCAGGGTTTAGGGCTGTTGTACATAGGGTCACTATGAGTCGCAAGCGACTCGATGACACATAACAGCAACAACATATGCTAAAAAAATTATACTTATGTACATGTAAAATGACACCTCTAGTGCATGACTCTTGTCTATTCTTGTTCTTGCATAAAGCAACTTTAATATATAGAGAGCCATAGACCTATGACTTTTAAACGAATTTAAAACAATATATTCTAATTACACATAATTGTTTATTATATCCTAAATTGTTGGTCTTATTTGATCTCAAAATACTATCTTTAAAAAAAATCTTAATTTTTTTTCAAATCACAGTCCCTTTTCTAATTTTCAAATTTATCTCTCTTCCTTCCAAGTAGAAAAAACCCTTAGCTTTATGAAATACTAAGTTTCCAAATATTTTCCTTCTCTGACAGCAGAAGTATAGTATCAAGTAATAAGTTATTAATTTTAAACCCAAGGTTTTAAAATTTTTCTTAAAAATATTTAAGATTTGCTGAAAAGAGAAAAGAGTGAATTATTTTCACATTCAGATTTTATATTCAAGTATACCAAATATTCAGAATATAAAACTGTTACAGTTATCAATTAGTAACAATCTGCTCTATCATGATGATCAACATTCCATAGACCGTTTCTTCTTTACAGGGCAGATAACATTAATATTTTGAGGAAAGAATATAGGAGGCATACTGAATATGGAAAAAACCTTCACCTGATTCTGAATGTTGTACAAGTAGTCAAAAGTATAGATGTGAGAACATCAAGTGGTTCTCTCCTCAAATGACAGACGTAGAATGCAAAACCTATAGGCTGTGACCATGCAGCACAGACTGGAATGATAAGCATTGTCTTTGGGAACTAAATGTAACCTGCCAGTGCCTTTGAGAATTGCTTCTGCTTTTCCTGAAATTGTGTTGGCAAATCATGTGTGCAACATCATCTGGTCACTACCTCCAGTAAGTCTTGAACCTTAACCTTGAGAGTTGAATTTCCCTCCCATCTCTATTCCTTTTTGGTTATCCTCTCTTTTACTCAGGCATAGTCAGTAGGGGTAATGTAGCCTGTAGGGCTGACCCAAAGGTGGCTCTTCTTGAATCCACCAGAAGCTCCTCAGAAGAAAGGTAGGCAATCTTTTCCAGTGCAACTTACAGCTTCAGGAAACCCACTGAGTAACAGTTGGGTTTCAACTGTATGGTAAGGAGCCAATCAGTTTCTCTCTCAGCTCTAGGGCTATTTTTTTTCAGACATGCATAGTAATCACCAAGCAATCATAAATGGGATGAATTCATGACAGCTAAGTAATTTAAAAATCAAAACCATCATTATCCTCTAAATTTATAAAGAAAATATAGCTAATACAAGAGACTGTCTATTTGTAGCATTTTTAGCTGAAGGCTTTCAAAATAAGAATATCAAACACTAAGATGTTAAAATTGACATCTGGTGATTACAAAAACTAATTACACTAAATGAAACTAAACTGCCATTATTATTTTTCCTCTTTAACTGTCAGTGACTTTCGTATTATAAAATGCAATAAAGAAAATTTAGAAACCAACTTCTTTGTGAAAAGCTATAGACTTGCATGGCTAAAAAGACGCAGATTACTAAACGGATAAAAATGTTCCTCATAAATAAAAGCTATCAAATGGGGACATGACAACCTCTTCAACAAATGTAATGGTAAAACTGGACTGCTATCTGTAGAAAGCTGAAACATGATCCAAACAAACTGGGATCAAGCTTAGAAGGTTTAGACTATGGTATAAAAGACTGCCAAAACCACCCAGAAATGCACAACCTGAAGAGGATAAAATTGATGACTGGAACCTTCTAACTATTAAATCCCTGTGCACATCAAAAACTTTTTCCAACAGAGTGAAAAGAAAACCTGCTGACTGGGAAAAACATTTGGAAATAACACTTTTGACAAGGGTGTCATATCAAAAGTTTACAGAATCCACAGGGCCTCTGCAAGAAAATGACTGATAACACAAATATAAGATGAGTAAAAATCATAGCAAGAATTGTCACAGAGGAAGATATTCAGATGACCAATAGACAAATGAAGAAATTCTCAAAATCACTGGCAATAAAAGTTGCAAATAAATGGCACAATAAGATACCATTTCACCCCATAACAGAGGCAAAGTTTAATAGGACAGCAAGTATAAATGTTGGAGAAGATGTGGCAAGACAGGAATGTTTATACACTGTTGGTGGAATTGTAAAATGGTACAACCATTGTACAATGCAGTATGGCATTTCCTTAAAAAAAGCTGAACATAGATATTCCGTATGACTCAGTTATTCCACTGTTTAAAATATATCCCAAGAAAATGAGAACTGAGACATAAGCAGAAACTTGTACACCAGTGTTCATAGCAGTATTATTTACCACTTACAAAAAGATAGAAATAGTCCAAATGTCCAACCATAATGGGCTGGATTGAGAAATTATGGTACATTCACACAATGGAATACTATGCAGCATGCAGGAACAATGATTTTGTAGATCACTACATATCTTGAGAGGCACTGGAATGCATAATGCTAAGTGGACTAATTCAGTCCAAAAAGTACAAATACTGTATGAGACCATTATTATAGCAATAGATGACTAGTGAAATGTGTTTGGTGGGTAGTGGAAGTAGAGAGGTGAGAATAGGCAGAAGGTTGGTAATCATAGGGTCACACAATTTGATGGGTGGAGGAAGGGATGAGTTAAAGAAATGGGAAAGATCTGGTGTGAAAAACAGCGTATACAAATTTTGTAAGCAAAGATAAAAATAAAATA
>NW_006399760.1:27899709-27910072 GCF_000299155.1 Elephantulus edwardii | reverse complement strand
ATAACTATTTAAATGTTAATATTTAAATTTTCCCATATGTTTTAATTATTGTAATATTTTCATTAAAATACTGGTATTATATTTCAGAACGCAAGTTTGAAAAGAGTCTAAATGATATGCTTTGATGATGTGTGTATCTTTTACCTGAAAGCAAAAATCTGCTGTTTCTGCCCACAGGCTTTCTGATATATTATTAAAATTTTCCTGATATTAAAGTTAGATTTGCATTTGAATGCTCAGTATATTGAGATATATTATCATAATAGTCTGCCTAATTTTCAGAATGCAGCATGTCATTGGTATGATTAATTATTTTACCTTTACATGATGTTATTGGAAACTACTTGCTCTCTAGCTTCTCGTCTGGTTCTTCTAATTTTTAGTTTATCAGAGTTGTGCGACTATAGAGGAACTATTTCTTGTTACAAAACATGTATATCTATTCCCCTTCCACTTCCTATGAGATTCTCCAACAATTATTTTCCCAGTCAACAAAAGGCTATAAATAATATTTTATTGAATGATAATAAATTTCTGTATGGTATTGGAACAGTACATAGAAAGGGAATTGCCAGAAGTTGAATCAGGATTTAGAAGAGGCCATGCTGATGTCAGATGGATCCAGGCTGAAAGTAAAGAATACCAGAAGAATGTCTATTTGTGCTTTATTGACAGTGCATATGTGTTTGACTGTGTGAATCATGAAAAGTTGTGGCTGACATTGAGAAGAATGAGAATTTCAGAGCACTTGTTTGTGCTCATGAGGAACCTATACCTGGACCAGGAGGCTGTTGTGTGAATGGAGCTGGGGAGCACTGCATGATTTGGAATTGGGAAAGGAGTGTATCAGGGATGTATTCGGTCTCCAAACCTGTTCAATCTGTATGCTGAACAAATTATCCAGGAAGGTGGAACAGCTTCATCTTGTTTAGATCCACATTTAACACCATTGGTACGAGCAGTCAGGAAATAAGAAGATGCATTGCACTGGGAAAATGTGGAGTCAGGGAGCTTTCCAAATTATTGAGGGGCAATAATGCCAGTTTGAGGACTAAGGTGTGTCTGATTCAGGCCATGGTCTTTCTGATTACTAGCTAAGACGTGGACAATGAATAAAGATAATAGAAGAAGAATTGATGTTTTTGAGCTGTGGTGTTGGGGAAGAGCACTGAACATTCCATGGATGGCCAAGAAAACTAATACATATGTCTTGCAGAGGGTGCAGGAAGGGTGCTCTTTGTAAGCAAGAATGATAAGAGTTTGCCTAACTGCTTTAGACATATTGCTAGGAGGTGCTATTCCTTGGAGATGGACATGATGTTAGGAAGGATGGAGGGTAAGTGAAGAAGAGGAAGACCCTCAACCAGGTGGATTGATAAGGTGACTGCTGCAATGGGTTCTTGTATGTCAGGAAGTGAAAGGATGGTTCAGGATAGGGCTGGTTTCAGATCTTTTGTTCATAGGGTTGCAATTAGTCGTACTCAAATCAATGGCACCTAACAACAACAAAATCACTATTTAATAATGAAATGTGTTATTTCATTATATGTTCAAGGTTTTTTTCTATTAAAATTCTCAGCCAACTGCTTTTTATAGAAACATGTTCATGTTGTCTATAACTCTGGTAAGGTTTTTAGTTTCTTAAGAATCTCATTTGGCCTTATTCATTTTACTGAGCTTTGTCTTTCTCTTTTACTAAGCATAATGCCTATTGATTTATGTTCTGAAGGATTGCATAACAAAATAGCACAAATTAGGTGGTTTTCAAGAACAAAAAAAATTATCTCACAGTTCTAGAGGGTAGAAGTTCAAGTCAGTGTATTAGAAGTATTGATTCCTTCTGAGGACTCAGAAATAAATTCTTCCATCATTCTCTGTTAACTTCTGGTTTCTACCCACAATTCTTGTTGTTTCTTTTCTCCTTGTAGATAAAGTTTCATATGGGACCATCTTCATGTGTCTGGCTCTCTTTCTATGCATGTTCTTCAGTTTTCCTAAGACACTATTTAGATTAGGAGTAGTAGAGTCTACTTCTTTAAAGTCATTTTCACAGCTAGAACTTTGAAGCTAGGTTTTGAAGTATATTTTTTTAAAATTATATCTATCTCCTAGCTTATAGTGAAAAATGAATAACAGCATTTCATGAATAAACTAATGTGTGTGGGAGGAATTTAGTATCTTGTGCTCTTCGGTCTGAGAAGCACAAGAGCTCATAGCTGCGGACTCTGGACAACCGTCTCAGAAAAAGAAATTATAAAAATTAATATAGTTAGTTAGTTAGTGGATGCTTACAGAAAAATTAAACCACAGCTGTTGAGTTGATTTCAACTCATAGAAAGAAGCCCTGAGGAAGGGATTAGAATGATACCATAATATTTCAAAGGCTAAAAGATATCATAATATAACCAAGAGGAGTAATATATGGTAAGCTTGATGAGTATATGACTTTATTTTGCTCCTTTTTTTTCGTTTCAAGCCTCTCTAGACTCATATTAATAAAATTCTAACAGAAAAACTTTGACAAAATTATATACAGTTAATTGTAAACTTGATTTTAACGGTAACAATCTTACTTGTTGGAAAGAGAAAATCAATTATTAGCAGTGGATTTAATAACAGAGGTCAACCACCAGTTATGCTCAAACTAACAAATAAATTAAAGAACAAACAGGACACAGAGATAATTGTCTAATAAAGACCGTCTGCAAGCATGAAGACATGCAAAAGTTAATGAAAAATAAATTGGGCTCAAGAAGAAGGAGTGGATAAGCAATGAGATTGTGGGGCACATTCCAGGTGCTATTTTATTGGTTTTATGATATGGATAGAAACATATTCCACAATAAGCAAATGAACTGTGTTCATCTAAATATTGACAGGTTATTTTATAAAGGAAAGCATGCCAAATGAAAGGAGAAATTGAAGCATACCACTGGCTCTCTGCAAATGAACAAAGCAAGCAAACAATTAAAAAAGAAAAGGAAAGGGAGAGATAAAAGAACCATTGATAAAATCATCTTCTTATTGCGTGCCGTCAAGTTGAGACTGATCCATAGCTGACCCTCCAGTGGGTTTCCAAGACAGTAAATCTCATTAGAGGAGACTGTCCAATCGTGCTTACTAAAACTGAGAAAGGCTTGAAGCACTTGCCGCAGAAAGCCAAGGACTGTAGTCTTCGACATGGACTGCAGCTCAACATCAAGAAGACGAAGAGTCTCACCGTTGGGCCAGTTGGCAGCACCATGCCAGTCAGAGAAAAGATTGAGGTTGTTAGCCATTACAGCTTGTTTGACTCCACTATAAACACTCTTGGCGCAGATATCAGGAAGCCAAAAGACAAATTACAACTGGGAAAATATGCTGTCAGCAACCTCTCCAGAGTACTGAGAAGCAACAATGTCAGTTTAGAGACTAAGGTGCGACTGATCCAGGCTATGGTCTCTGGAATTACTTGCTATGCAGTAGAGATCTGGACAGTGACAAAGAATGACAGAAGAAGAATTGATGCCTTTGAATTGTGGTAATGGAAAAGAGTCTTGAACATATACAGTTGGCCACCAAGAAAACAAATGGGTCTGTCTTAGGGTAAAATCAAGTTTCTCCTTTAAGGCTAGGATTTTGAAGCTCTGTTTCACACGATTTGGGCATGTGGGCAGGAGATAAAGGTTCTTGAAGAAGTATATTTTGCTCTGAGGGGTGAAGTGACAGTGAAGGAGAGGAAGATTACAGATGAGATGAATTGATAGAGTAACTAGGGCAATGGGGGTAGGTGTGTCAGAGTCAGTGAGACTGGCTCAAGATAGAACAGCTTTCAGAGCTGTTGTACAGGGTTGTTATGAGTCACAGGTGACTCAATGGCAAGTAATGACAACAACAAGGTTCTTTAACCTGATTGTTCACACATAGTTGTCCAAATTTAGAACAATAGTAAAATTTGCCTACATAAAGTCTTTTAACCTGATTACTCAAATGTATTGTTGTAGTTGTTATGTGTCCCATCAGGTCACCTGCTACTCATAGTCACCATATGTACAACAGCTCTGAACCCTGATCTATCCTGAACCAACCTTATTGTCTCTGACATACCTACTCCCATTACCCTAGTCACTGAATCACTCCATTTCACCCAGGGTATTCCTCTCTTGTGCTGTCCCTCCACCGTCCTAAGCATAGTATCCCTCTCCAAAGACTGATCCCTCCTTGCAACATGTCCAAAGTATGTCAGACAGAGCTTCAGTATCTTTGCCTCCAACGAGCAGCCTGGTTTCACCCTCTTTAGGACAAGTCTGTTTGTTCTCCTAGAAGTCCATGGTATATTCAATATTCTTCTCCATACCACAGCTCACTGGCATCAATTCTCCTTGTATCATCCCTAATAATTGTCCATTTTTCTGATGTAGTTTATGTTTAAAACAGTACGGTAACCTATGTAAATATCTTTAACTTAATTGAAAGCTATAAGACTACTATTTTGGGAATCAATTCACTATGATATAGAAAAACACAACTGTGAAAATTACTTGAAGAATGCACTATTAGCAATAAATCTGCTGACTATCTACCTTGAATATCAAATACAGTATATCTGACAGCCAACAGGGGAAAAGACATTATGGAACAAACTTATCAGATCCCTGGGCACTTCTCTCTCAAACCCTTCCAACAATCCTTCCCTTTTCCTACTCTCTTTTAAAGGAGTACACCTTTCAAAGAATTAGCTTGATTATGAGATGTCAGAAAGTAGTCTTTTGAGTGTCCATATTGTCACTTTCCCTCAAATCATTGGTATCTGAATGAGTTTGAAGATTCAATCTTTCTCTCAATTGCCTCATCTATCTTTTTCCAATTACAAATTATTTACAAAGACAATGTCAGTGTGAGTGGAAGAGGGAGAAGAAAGGGAAGAAAACAAATAAGGAATCTACATTTTATTTAATTATTTGGCCTAATGACAATAGGGATCTCTGGTGACCTAGTGGCAAGAAGCTCTGCTGCAATCCTGAAGGCAAACAGTTCAAGGCCACCAGTTACTCCAAGGGAGAAAGATGGGAAATCTCCTCCCATGCTATTAACTGCATCTAAAAACCTGCCAGAGGGTCAACAATGGGTTTGTTCTGACTCTTTGATACACTACAACAACAAGTGAAAAGAAGATGTGCTGTGGTTCAAAGGCACATGGTTCAAATTTACCAGCTGCTCCATGGGAGAAGTTTGGGCAGTCTCCTCCCATGCAATTAGCTGCTTCTGCAAACCCGCTGGAGGGTCAGCTATGGTTCAGTTCTGACTTGATAGTATAAAGCAGCAACAACAAACAATTGCTTTTAGTAGACAACATCCTGACAGATGGAAAAAAGATGGAAATTGTTAGATTTCATCTTGCTTAGATCCAAATCAACACTCTTGGTACAGCAGTCTAGATGAGATGTATGGCATTGGGAAAGTTTGCTGTCAGGGTTCTTGCAAAAGTTCTAAAGAGCAATAATAGCAATGTCAAGACTAAGGTGTGCTTGTTTCAATTGATAGTTTTTCCAGTCACCTGCTGTGTATCTCAGAGACAGAAAATGGATAAGGATGACAGAAGAAGAATTGGTGCATTTGAGTTGTGCTGTAGAAGAGTGATGACTATCCCATAGACTACCAAAGAACAGAAATGTCTTGGAGGAAATGCAATATGAGGTCTCCTTGGAGGCAAGGATGATTAAGTTTCATGTCTCATACTTTGGACATGTTAGCAGGAGAGGCTGTTCCTTGGAAAGGGACATCATGCTTATAAGGAGAGTCAGTAAAGAAGAGGAAGACCATCTATGATATGTTATTGTTGTTATGTGCCATCGTGTCGCTTGCAACTCATAGTGACCCTATGTATAACAGCCCGAAACTCTGTCCTGTGCCAATCGCACTGTCACTGACACTCCCATCCCAATTACCCCAGTCCCTGAATCAATCCACCTCCACCTCATAGATGGCCTTCCCCTCCTGCGCTGTCCCTTCACCGTTCCAAGCATGATGTCCCTCTCCAAGGACCTGTTCCTCCTTACAACATGTCCAAAGTATGTTAGATGAAGCCTCAGAATCCTTGCCTCCAAGGAACAGCCCCTTTTAACCCTTTTTAGGGTGAATCTTGTTGTTTTCCTAGCAGTCCATGGTACCCTCAATACTCTTCTCCAGCACCACAGTTCAAAGGTATCAGTTAGATTGATAATATCTGTAGTTGTGGGCTTAAATGTGTCAGGGCTCATAAGGATGGTACAAGATAGGACAGAGTTCAGATCTGTTGTTCATAGGACACTGTGAATTGTACTTGACTTCATGGCATTTAACAACAAATAATGTAAGAATTGTTTATATTTGTATCTGAAGATATGACAACATAAACATTTCAAAGTATGAAAAATGAGTCATTGCTACTCAATTAAGACTGAGATTTACTTTCTATTTTTCTATTGTTGTTTTTATGTTTCAAGTCACTTGTGACTCATAGCGACACTATATACAACTGTGAACCCTGCACTATCCTGTACCAACCTTACTGTCTCTGACACACCTACCCCCATTACCCAGTCTTTGAATCAATCCATTTTATCAAGGGTCTTCCTCTCTAGTGCTTTCCCTCCAAACCTTCAAAGCATGATGTCCTTCCATAAGGACTGGTCCCTCTTTGCAACATGCTCAAAGTATCTCAGATGAAGCCTTAGAATACTTGCCTCAAAGAAGCACTCTGGTTTCACTCTCTCTAGGATGAATCTGTTCTTCTGGTAGTCCATGATATATTAAATACTCCAATACCGCTCAAAGGCATCATTTCTCTTTCTATCGTCCCTAGTCATTGTCCAGTTTTTGAAGCTTATGGTATGGATCAGGCACACTTTAGTCTACAGACTGGCGTCATTGCTCTTCAGTTCTCTGGAGAGGTCCCTGACAACAGACTTTCCAATGAAATTTATCTTTTAATTTCCTGGCTGCTGGTACCAAGAGTGTTGATTGTGGAGCCAGTAAAAAATAAACCTGTTAACAATCTCAATCTCCTCACCATCTATTATAATGCTGCAATTAGCCCTATGGTGAAAATCTTTGTTTTATTGATGTTGAGCTTCAATCCACATTTAAGGCTGCAGTCCTTGATTTTCTGAAGCAAACACTTCAGGTCTTCCTCAATTTTAGCAAGAAGGGTTGTATCATCTGCAAAGCATAGATTGATGATGAGTCTTCCTCTGATCCTGATGCCACACTTTTTCTCATAGAGCCCAGGCTCCCAGATGATCTGTTCTGTATATAGATTGAAAAGGAGATAGAACACATCCTTGGTGTACACCCTTCCTGATTTTGAAGCATACAGTGTTTCCTTGTTGTGCTCTGATGATTGCCTCCTGGTCCAAGTACATGTCTCATATAAGCACAGTTAAGTATTCTGGGATTCCTATTCTTCTCAGAATTAGCCACAGTCTGTTGTGATCCACACAGTTGAATGCTTTTGCGTAGTCAATGAAGCACAGCTAGCCATTCCTCTGGTACTCTCTGCTTTCAGCCATGATCCATCTAACCTTACCTATAATATCCCTAGAACCATGGCCTACTATTAATTATAGTATAAATGGGAAAAAATACCAACAACAAACAAACAAAAATCCAAATGCTTTCTCACTTATTTTTTCCTTTATTACTCAATATTAAAGTTAAGAAATTTAAGTTAAAAATATAAGCATGACGAAAATGTCTGACAATGAAAGAAAATGTTTTATTTAAATGTAAATATTTAAAATCATACCAAGATTAAATGAATAGTTAACTTTCATTTTAATATCTAGAACTTTAGTGAATACATTTGCTGAGGGTTTTCATAGATTAGACAATGCCTAGAAACTTTAGCCCTAATATTTTATTTCCTACATCCTAATGTTCAAGTGAGCCACTTATAGAAAGTAGATTTTCAGAATTTCTGGTAGATAAAAATAGTTTCCTCTTTTTATTATGCTTGACAGATTTTTGTATATACATAAAAATATGTAATAAAAGTTTGTATGATACAATTTCAAGAGAATTACGATGTTGTAACTTCAAAATAATATCATTAGGTATTAATAATTTCTTGGATTTTCAGCTACAAGCTGATTTTTCTCTTTTATAAGTTGGAAACTTTCATAGAGTTGTTTGAGTTAAAATGCCTCAAAGTGAAATTTTTATTTTCTCTTGAACTAGACTTTGATATCTATTGGAGAAAGATATTTTCTGCAATGTAAATAAACCTCCATGTACATTTAGCACCTAAATCTGAGTGTCTGCTGCTCTCTTTGCCTTCACAGTCTCATTAACAGTCCTGTAGTATCTTGAGGGCTAGTTTAACTCAGGTGTCTCTATTAGAAAATAATGTTTCTGATCTCCTGGGCTTTTGATCATTTCTATTTCACAGAAATGTGAAAACAGAAGGTACTACTTAAGTTGCAATGAGTTAATCCTCTAATAAATGTAGTCAGTGCAGCTTAATTTGAAATAAAAATGGATACTATTTAAAAGCTTAACTTTACAGTAATCTAATTTAATTTAAAGCAATCCCTCTGGGAAAGCACAGTATGCTGTATTTTGCTACAGGTAATTCATACGTTCATAAAAGTCATAAATATGTTGTTTAGCCTCATAACTATTTATTATGAATGTAGTAGCTTAAACACATATCAAACAAATATTCTTTGTGAGTCAATATGTATGAATTCCAAAATGGACACTATAAGGAGCCATATAAATATCTTTTACATATTTTCACTATATCTGAACAACCACTGAATCTAATTGCTTCTAAAAATTAAATGCAGTTTACATAAGTGAAAAGGAAAAACTTCCATTTATACTTAAATTTTGTTGTTAGCTTCTGATAAATAGGTAAAGGGGTACACGTATAGGAAAATGGGGAAGGGCAATGTTGGAACAATCAAGTCCTACCTTCACTAACTCCACAAAGGAATTAGTCTTTATCAATAATATCAACACTACCAAACAAATAGATACAAAGTCAGACATCCTCCCACATCCTCTCCCCACCACTACACTCTTGAATTTACACTGGGTCCAATGTTCATTGAAAATTTACTCACAGACCTTCTTTTATTCATAGTTGTGGAATTTCTTAGGGAAATATGTTAGAGAGTGGGAGTGGCAATGGTATCACACCGTGAAAGTCTAGAGCTAGTGAACAGCAGCCCCAAACCAGATTAACAGCAAGACACAGTTTCTTAATTAATTCAGACAACTCAGTCAATAAGTAAAAATCCTGGTTCAGTCCAACAGCAAAAATGCAGAAGTCTCTGGTTTCTATAGTCTGGCCAGCTCTTCCTCTTATGTCAAACCCACAGCTGTTGATGATGTAGAAGATGCTGATCAATGTTGAACTGTGTGTTGGCAGTTGAAGAAGCCAGAGACAATGTTCCCCAGAGAAAGATAAAGCAATGGTTCAAAACAGCTGTTTTGAAAAGTCCTAACACCACACATGTACACATGACTTGGAAAATTTGTTCTTTATTCTAGAGGTTTTCATATAGAAACAGATATAGTTAAAATTTTGCAGCTGTGGGTATTAAATTAATTGTATTAAAGAATTATTTGATAATCTGGTTAAAGTATTAATTTCATCTATTGGGGAAAAGCCTATCTTGGGATTAATTATATCCCACTAAATATACATTGACACAACATGGAACCTATATAATAATTTCTTATTATTTCATAAAAGAAGTGGTTGTAAACGGTGGAATGCAGCACTCCTTAATTCCATCACAGACGCAATAAGAAAAAAGGAAACTTCCTTAGGATGTGACCTGCAATACATTTTATTTCAGTAGAGATAGAAGAGAATGAAATCAAGCCTAGGTAAAGGATCTTATCACTATCAAGAAAGAATTGCCAGAAATGGAATATGAGGGGGGTTTTGGTCCCAGGTGCCTCTGTAATGAACCTCCCTAATCCTAGAGGGGACCAGGACAAGGGTAGGTCTCTAGGGAATGTTGAAGGAGACAGAGAGAAAGAAAAAAAGAAAGACCTTTGCTTAGAGTTGACATTTGGAAATTGGGTTTATTATTCTCTAAACTGTAAGAGAGTAAATTTCTCTTTGTTAAATACACCAACTTGTATGCCTATTATAGTTGTTGTTGTTACGTGCTGTCAATTTGCTTGCGACTCATAGCCATCTTATGAACAACAGGCCTAAACTGTGCTCTGCCCTGTGCCAATCACACTGTCTCTGATACACCCATCCCAATTACCCCAGTCACTGAATCACTCCACCTCATAGAGGGCCTTCCCCTTCTGCACTTTCCCTCCACCCTACTAAGCTTGATGTCCCTCTCCAAGGACTGGTCCTTCCTTACAACATATC
>NW_006399760.1:27894074-27899503 GCF_000299155.1 Elephantulus edwardii | reverse complement strand
AAGACCATGGCCTGTATCAGACACACTTTAGTCTCCAGAGAGACACCATTGCTCTTTAGTACTTTGGAGAGTTCCCTAACAGCTGACTTTCACATCTGCACTAGGTCAATAATACAATAACTCATATGGTTCAGAAACATTCATTACCTACGTACAACTTTATAGGTCTGTTAACTGTAAAGGGTCTCTACCAAGTTTTGAGTTACCAAAAAATTCCACATTACAATATCATCATCATGTGGTAGGAAAATTATAGACCATTTAGTGAAGCCTGCTACCAGTTAGCTTTACTCCTAGTATAAAAACAACAACAAAAAAACAAAACAAAACAAAAAAGCACACACACACACAAAACATTTAACCTGACAGAAACAGCTACTGTGATCTTTAAACTATTGATGACTATTGACTACTCATTTTCAGGAAAATACAATTATTAGAGGGAAAAAAACCCCCATATTACTAGTTATACAAAATAAAACTAATATTCAGATGTTGTACTTTAAAATAAGAATTAATGTAGTTTTTTTAAAGTAGGAAATACCTACTTTAATTGTGGAGTTAGGGAGCACTGGTGATCTTGTGGTAAGGAACTGTGCTGCCATCTCAAAGGCACATGGTTCAAATCCACTAGCTGCTTCATGGGAGAAGAAGCTCCCATGTAATTGAATTACCTCTGAAAACTGACTGGAGGATCATCTATGAGTTGGTTCTTACTTGACAATACACAAAAATAGTAGTTATAAATTTAACTTTTCATTTATGTAAACCCAAGATGGTGTATTCGCCACAGTATTACATTTTTATGTTGTGATTCAAAACAGTATCTTACACCTTAAACCACTTACATTTATTAGCATAAAGGATCTCTCCTAAAATGTCAAATACAGCAGTTTACGGCATTTCAATTCACTCCATTCTACTTAAGGATATCACATAACAGTATTTTCTTTTGTATCAAGCATCGTATTATAGACCTATAATAGCATTAGTAGCTAAACATAAAATAATGTCAAACTTTAATCCACAGAGAAGTATCTGTTAAAATTATGTCAAAATCTAAAATGTCAAACAAAAGTCTTTCTATATATTGCCCATTATGTTATGTCACTAAAGTACGATGTGTTTCCGATGTCTCTGAAAATAACTCAGAAATTATAAAAGAATTATTTTCAGATAAAGAATTGAGAAATATAGATGCTAGGCACCTTTCTCAAGCACCAAATGATAATTTCAGTTGATTAGTTTTATGTGGTTTCAATGTTATTTTGTTCGTGTCACCTCTGAAGGAAAGAAAAAATAACCCTATTCACATCTAGGTATTATCTTCTAGTTAATATCTTAAAATGTTGATCTATTTTTTAAAAAATAGAAAATACAAATTTACAGGTTCTTTTGAATAATTAATATGGAACTCTGACGGTGTATTGATGGTTCACCCAAATGTAGCTCCTCTTTGGAGGTTTGAACTTACCATCTGCTGAGGAAGAAAGATGAGCAAGGTCTACTTGTGCAGTTTACAGCCCCTAAAAATCTGCTGGAGGATCAGCTTTGAGTCAATGCAGACTCCAATTGCTAGTGAGTTACTGGGAAAAATTACCTAAGCACAGGCTATTTTAGGAAGCAAAAACTCCAGGGTGGAAGTGGGCACTAGGTTTTAGGATAAATTATTATGATAAAAATATGCATCTAGAATTTTCCATGATGATTTCAATAGGCTATGGTATAAATATTGTGTTGGAGATCTTTTCATCTTTGAAACATTTTTCACACCGTAGTTGAAATGTTATTCTGAATTACAAATGGTACGTATTCAAAAAACGTTTTAATTTGGACTTAATACGATTTTTGTTTTAACAGTGCTAATTCAAAGATCAAAATAACTACTTTTAAGTTAATTCTAAATCATATTAACAACCCATTAGATTTCTTTTTAGATTCTTGTGGTATGTAAACTATTTCTTGAATTTTTATATTAGTGACTTTATATCATAATTAACCTTTTGTCACTGACTTATGTCACTCATCAATTTGTTGTGCAGTATTTGATTAATCTATGTACTGCTCTAGCCATTTGTGAGTGATCTTCAGCAATATTGCATGTGATATTAATGACAGTGTTTGAGAGTCTCCACACTCTGTTGGATCACCTTTCTTGGGAATAAGAATAAATATGGAGCTCTATAATCATTTGGCCTGACAACTGTCCTCCAAATTTCCTGGTATAGACATCTGAGTGCATCCAGGGCTGCATCTGTTAATTAAAACAAGATATAGACGGTACATAGATAGGAAACCGACAAAAGTTCATGTTCAAGCATGATTTAGAAGAGACCATGGCACCAAGAACATCATTGCAGATGTCAGATGGAGATGGATCATGACTGAAAGTAGAGAATACCAGAAGAATGTCTATTTATGATTTATCAGTTATGCAAAGACATTTGATTGTGTGAATCATAACAAGATACGGCTAACACTGAGAAGAGTGAGAACCACAGAGTACTTAATTATACTCATGCAAAACCTATACCTAGAAGAGGAGGCTGTTGTATGAACACAGCAAGGGAACACTAAGTGGTTTCAAATTAAGAAGGGAGTATGTCAGAGTTGTATTATTTCTTCATCTATTCAATCTGTATGGTGAATGAATTTTTCAAGAAGCTGGACTCTATGAAGAGGAATGTGGCAGCAGAATCAGAGGAAGACTCACCAATAAAACTGAATTAAGCAGATGACGCAATCTTGTTCACTGTAAGTAAGGAGGCCTTGGAACACTTGTTGCAGAAGATCAAAGAAAGTAGTCTCAGTGTCAAGAAAACAAATATCCTTACCATGGGACCTACAGGTAGCATCATGATAGATGGAGAAAAGACTGTAACTGTCAACAATTTTGTGTTCGTTGGGTCTACAGTTTACACCAGAAGCCAGAAAATCAGGAGGTGTATTGCACTGGGAAAGTCTGCAAGTAGGGACTTCTCCAAATTTTTGAGGAAAAATTATGTTCGTTTGAAGACTAAGGTGTGTTTGATTCAGGCCATAATCTCTGATTAGTTGCTATGCAGCTAAGAGCTGGGAAATGAATAAGAATGACAAAAAAAGAATTAATGCCTTTGAAGCTGTGGTGTTGCAAAAGAGTGCTGAACAATCCCATGGATTACCAAGAGAAGAAATATGTCTTGCAGATGATTCATCCGGAGTGCTTTTTTGGGGAAGAGATTATGAGTCTTCACTTTACATATTTGGGTTACGTTGCTAGGAGAGGCTATTCCTTGGAAAGGGACATGATGCTCAGGAACACAGAAAGTTAGCAAAGGAGAGGAAGACTGTGGACCAGATGGATTGACATGGTGACTGCCCCAATGAGCTCTAATGTGTTAGGAAGTGTGAAGATGGCTCAGGATAGGGCAAGGTTTGAATCGGTTGTTCTGTTGGTCTCTATGGGTCACACTCAGTTTGATGGCACCTGGTTAATTCTTGATTTTTTTTTATCTTGTTTTTACTTTGTTATGTATCGTCAGTTAGACTGTGACTCACAGTGACTCTATGAAGAAGAAGTCTGGGTTCTTTTCTATCTTGTGACATTCACATCATCTCTGACATAATTGACTCCATTGTTACAGATACTAACTGAATTCATTTTGTTGAGGGTCTTCCTTTCTTGTGCTGATCTTACCAAGCCTGATGTCCTTCTCCAAGGACTAGCTCCTCTTAACAACATTCTCAATGTATATTCTCCTCCAAGGAAAATCCTGGTTTTACTGTCTCCTTGGGTTTTTGGCAGTCCATGGGATATTCAGGGCTTTTTCTAGTATCACAGCTCAAAAGCATCAATTCTTCTTCTATTATTCTTAGTCATTGTCCAATTTTTAGCAAATGATTGAGAAAACTATCTTAGATCACACACATCTTGATTTTTAAATAGAAATCCTTGTACTTTTGCTCTGAAAAGGCTCCTGACAGCAGATTGTTTCAATGTAATACGCCTTTTGGTTTTGGAGTAGTTGGTACCAATGGCGTTGATTATGGATGCAAGTAAGATAAAACATTGATAACTTCAATGTTTCCCCTCCATCTATATTGATTATCTGTTGGGCCAGTGGTCAAGATTTCTGTGATTTGTTTTGGGTTTTGTTTTTTGGCTTTTTAAAATTTTTTTATTTATTTTATTTCATTATTTTTTGTGTGTACCATCAAAACAGATCTGACTGGTACAGGAGGAGATTGTTCCTCCTCCAGCAGAGCATCTGGTGGATTCGAACCATGCATCTCTGAGATTGCAGTTGCAGCTTCTTGCCACTAGGCCACCAGAGCTCGCCAGCTCTTTTTTATTTTATTTATATATTTTTTTTATGTTGAGATGTAATCCATATTGAAAATTGGTCCTTGTTCTTCTGCAGCAAGTGCTTCAAATCCTCCTGACTTTCCATGAGCAAAATTGTGTCATCTGTATAATGTAGATTATTGATGAGTCTTCCTCCAAACTTGATGCTGCATTCTCCTTAATTACATATGGTTTCTTGAATTATTTGTTCAGCATACAGATTGAATATTATGAAGAAAGGATACAGCACCGGTTCATACTGTCTCGATTTTATATTTTCACTGTTTCCTCATTCTTTTTGAATAGTAGCTTGCTGGTTTAGTTATGTGTAATGTTTAAAATATGACAATTTTTTCAGATGTGTGTCATTGTTGGATACTTGGGGGTTTTCCTCTTTTTCGCTGTTATAAAGAATTATGTAATAAACATGAGTGAAAGTACGGCTCTTATTTCTTTAGGATGCATATCCACTAATAGAATTGCTGAATCAAGTGGTGTTCCTATTCCCAACTTGCTTTCCATAGGAATTTCATTATTTTATGTTGGGTGTTTTTGGTTGTTTTTTAAAATTTTAGACTAGTTTATTTAAAAAGTTTGTATTCATTATTTTTCACATGAGATCTTTCCCCTTTCCTTTACCAACTCTTACCTCCACCCATCAAATTGTGTGAATCTAGGATTAAGCCTTTTACCCCTATGTTTCCTCCTCCCCTACTTGGATCCTCATACTCATTCTAAAATAATGGCCTTATACAGTAGTTGTCTATTAGTTTCCTCAGCATAATTTTCTCCAGTCCTGCCCAAGTTAGGTAGTAATTTACAAAAATTATTGCTATTGTGTGCTTCACGGTATTCCATTGTGTGAATATGCCATAATTTCTCAATCCATTCAATCGTACTTGAACATCTGGGCTCCAAGTTCATGCTATGGAAAATAACACTGCTATGAACATTGGAGTACAAGTCTCTGCACCTCAGTTCTCATTTTCTCAGTATATATTCCAAGTAGTGGAATATCTGGGTCATATGGAATTTCCATTTTCAGCTTTTTTAGGAAGTATCAAATTGCCTTCCAGAGTTGTTGTACCATTTTACAATATCACCA
>NW_006399760.1:27892330-27893619 GCF_000299155.1 Elephantulus edwardii | reverse complement strand
AGTGTTGTAACATCTGTACAATTATTGCAGGCTAGTCTCTGATAAACTCTAACCTCTACTAAAGCACTTCCTTTGAGGACTAAGGAGACTAGAAAACATTTTTAAAGTTTTTCGCTTACTCTTTGCATACTAAAAGCTTAAAAATACTTTTCTTAAAAAAAGATATTTTTCTTAGAGAGTAATAGAGAACCAGGGAGAAATCTTGGAAATAAGACTCTGGAAACTACTGGACTTCCTTCAGGGCTGGGATTTTGGAAATTTTCCTTTCAAACCAGTCCAAGGTCATTTGCTACCAATTAATCAGTTATTCCTGGAGTGTTTTTATTCTTGCTGTTCTTTGGCATCAGTTTCCGCTCCCAGAAAATAGCTATTCCCCATTACCAAAGAGTCTATTTTTCCAGATTTTGAGATAGTAAATTATCCTATGGCCTCTATTCTATTAGTGAACTAAGAAGGGTTGTTGATTTAAAATTATTTTTCAACTTTGTCTTACTGGAAAAATGGGGTTGATTTACTCTGAAATATTATGTTGAATTGGAAACAGACAATCTATCCTGTTTTCTTAAATAGACACTCTTTAGATAATTTAAAGTTTTTGGATGTGTTTTTTTTTCCTCAAATAAAGTTTGATCATGTCCTTTCTGTTGATATGAAGGAGAACATTTGGTTGACTATCTTACTCTGTCAGCAAAGGCCCCTTGTCTCAAATAACATACAAAATGCAGTTATTTTTACCAGCATGTGCATGTTGATGAATTATGTTAAATATCTTTAAATGTTATCTACTCAATATGAAAGTTTAGTTAATTTATAAACAGCTAATATTTTATGGGAGAAAATCAAATAAGAACACTCAAAGTAAAAATGAATTCATTTATATATGTATTCAAATTTAATTTGAAGAATACTATATAATAATTCCTAATTAAGTAAAACCTAATACTTAATTCCAAAGATATAAATAGGTTGAAATGTAAACATGATCATTATTATAAATTGTTATATAATAGTTTTTTAGTTCAAATAATTCTTATAACCTCAAAACTGGAAATATAAATCAGACTAAATTGAGCTTAAGATACAATATTAATGCAATGTTTCCCAAAGTGCTTGTTCACTACAGTATGACTCCAGTTCCTTGGAAAAACAGTGTAGATAATTTGTAGCTTTCTTTATCTTAAATATATAAGAGAAATGATTGCTAAGGGGAGTGATCCGATGTGATAAGGCCTCCTATTTATACACACTTTTTGTTGGCAGTATGGGGTTGGAATCCAGTTTGCAAGTCA
>NW_006399760.1:27888425-27891155 GCF_000299155.1 Elephantulus edwardii | reverse complement strand
TAGATTGCATGATTCAAAGTAGGAGTTGCTTACACTTCCTAAACAACACGCTTCTGTAAACTCTATGAACTTTGATAAAATAGTTAGAGAAACTTTCAGGACTTTTGTTCATAGGATTGCTATGAGTCACCCTTGACTTGAAGGCAATCAATGGCAACAACAAATCACACAAGAGGAGATTGCCCATCTCTTTCCTGCAGAGCAGTTGTTGGATTCGAACCACATGCATTGGGATTGCAGTGAAGCTTCTTCCCCCTAGGCCACCAGTTGTTGTTGTTATGTGCCATCAAGTCAACCTGCAGCTCATGGCGAACCTATGTACAACAGCTCTAAATCCTGCTCTATCATGTGCCAATCTCACTGTTGCCAACACACTTACCCCCATAACTCCAGTCACTAAATCAATCCATCTCATTAAGGGTTTTCCTCTCTTGTGCTGTCCCTCTACCCTCTCAAGCATGATGTCCTTCTCCAAGGACTGGTCCCTGCTTGCAACATGTCCAATGTATGTGAAATGAAGCTTCAGAATCCTTGCCTCCAAGGAATGGCCTGACTTCGCCCTCTCCAGGACAAACTTGTTCATTTTCTTAGCAGTCCATGATATATTCAATACTCTTCTCCAGCATCACAGCTCAAAGGCATCAATTTTCCTTTTATCATCCCTAGTCATTGTCCAGCTCTCTGATGCATACATAGCAAGTTTGAAAAGACCATGGCCTGTATCAATCACACCTTAGTCTCCAGACTGACATTGCTCTTCCCTACATTGAGGCCACCAGAACTTCCTGCAAATGGAGCTCTCAATCAATGCAAAGGTATGTGGTTCAAATCCATTAGTGCTTCATGGGAGAAAGATATGTAATACCCTCCCATGCAATTTAATGCCTCTGACAATCCACAGAGGATCATCTAGTTCCAACTTGATGCTACTCAACTACAGTAGATTTATAGTGACTGTCGGTATGTGTTGTTGAGTCAGAACAGGCTCGCCAGCAGGTTTTCAGAGGCAGTTAATTGCATGCGAGGAAATTGCCCATCCTTCTCCCACTGAGCAGCTGATGGATTCGAAAGGCGTGCCTTCATTATTCCAGTGCAACTTCTTGCCACTAGGCTGCCAGTGCTTCCCTTTTATAGTAACTAGAAAATGTAAAATAAAAATGATTATTCAGTGATTTCTTGATTCCACTGGTTGAATAAGTAAGCTTTTCTTTCCAACATAAAAATGGCAGATTGCAACTTCCTAGGATCTTTATTTGGAATTCTAGCTATTCTAAAAATGAACACTGCTGATCGGCTGCTATGTAAATTTCCAACATTTGCTGTTCTATTTTAATAGTTGAATACATTGTAGGGCTGGGAAATCACATCATCAGTGTAGGTAAGGAGTTTATTTGGCAAAGGGAAAAACTGGAGATTATCCTCTTTACATAACCAACAGACAAAGGTAACTGCAATGTGTAACTAGCAAGATAAAACCATTCTTTGGTAGGAACATCTACATCATATTTGATTATGGCTTTTTTTATTTTCATCCCAAACAAATTGCACATTCTAATCTCCCTCTATATACAAACATGAACTCCAATGAAGCTTTCAGCTTGAATTGAACATTAAAGGTTGCCTGGATACCATCAGAATTTGCTGCTGGCTTGGGCAATGTACAGCAATTAGTTGAACTCTTGGCTGGCTCTATTGGTAATCCTCCTTGACCAAAGAGGTAGAGAATCAGCTTTTAATTTCAGTAATGGTGAGGCAATGAATTTTCCTGCTCAACATGTAATCACAAATATTCACCACTTATCCCAAATGTCAAACACCTGTGAATTCTGAACAATTTAAGGCTACAAAAGTTAACATGTCACAAGATTTTCTTTCTTTAATTTTAAGAAACAGATATACTTTAAAATACTAAATTATCAATTATTAACATGGTTCATCCAAAGAACCAAATTATTATGATTGTACTTTATGGATAATTCTTAACTTTCCTGCATACTTTATAAATTTGTAAAAGGTAAAAAGAGCCTTTTTCTTTTATATGTGTATGCTGTTTTATGATTGAGCCAATTTCAACGCTCACAGACACTATAGAATGAATTATCACATAGGATTTCCTAAACTATAATTTTTAATGGAGGCTAATATCTAGGTATTTTCTCCTTTGTTGTTTTCAGATGCCACTGAGTTGAATATGACCATACCAACCTCATGGACAAGAGACAGGACTACTACCTTTCTTTGCAAAATCCTCAAGATCTCTGATAAATTGTTACAGTCACTTTGCTAATCTGTCCTCTTGAAGATCTTCCTCTAGTTGTCTAACAACATTCTTCAGCATGGTACCTTTACCAAGGCCTGCACCCTCCTCACAACACACCCAAAGTATGAGAGACGAACACCATTTGATTCCAAGGAGAAACATTTTGTTGTTGTCATGTGTGGTTGAGGTGACTACAACTCACAGTGACCCTATGTACAATGGATATGAACTTTGCCCTACCCTGTGTCACCTCATCCTCCCTGATACATTTGAACTCATTGTAAAAGTCAGTGTCAATCCATCTTGTTGAGGTTTAATTATCTTCCACATTTCCAAGAAAGATGTTTTTTCCCCAGGACTAACTTCTACTAACAGGCCCAAAGTTTATGACATGAAACTTCACCATCCTGGTCACCAAGGAGTACCCTCGCTGCACTTTCTTCAAGATCTTTGTTTTTTGTCAGTCCATT
>NW_006399760.1:27885847-27888084 GCF_000299155.1 Elephantulus edwardii | reverse complement strand
ATCATGATGCTGCCTGTTGCATTTTTCTTTTCTTGATGTTGACATGCAATCTTTATTGAAGACTGTCATTGTAGGTCTTCTGAAGCAAATGTTTCAAGTTCTCACTTTCTTCAGACAAGGTTATATCATCTGCATAACACAAGCTGTTGATAATTCCTCCCCCAATCCTACTGCCACATCCTTCTATGAAAAGCCAGCATCTCAAATGATTTTTCTCAGCTCACCAATAATTTGAATAGATACAGACAAAGGACACAGTCCCAATGCACAACTTCCTTGGTTTTTAAAGTATGCAGTGTTCTTTTGGTCTGTTTGCACAACAGCCTCTTGGTCTATGTGTATGTTTTATGTGAACCTTGTTGTTGTTAAGTGTCAACAAGTCGACTATGTCTCATTGCAACCCTATGCACAATGGATCTGAACCCTGACTTATTCTGTGCTGTCCTGACCATTTCTGACATACTCAAGTGAACCTTTATAGTCATTGTGTCAGTCTATCGCATTCTTAAATGCCTTTGTTGATTCTATGATAATGATTTTATACAATATTTGTCATTGTGCGATTGAGTTAGATCACTCAGCATAATGCTCTCTAATCCCTCCCAAATTAGGTAGTAATTTACAAAAATTATTGCTCCTGAGTATGAGGATCCAAGTCTGAGTAGGAGGAGTTGGAAATAGAGGGTGTGGACAGGGAGTGAGTAGGGTTTTAATCATAGTGTCGCACAATTCAGTGGATGGACGGGGTGAAGGAAATGGGAAGGATTTTTGTGAAAAACAACTTATTCAAACTTCATAAATTAATCAGAATAAAATAAAATACCCTCATATATTAAACCTCTTAAAGGTGTTGAAGAATGGAAATACAAATTTTAGGACTATAAAAAAAATAATTAAGTCTTTGTTGACCCTCTACCTTTTCAAGAATGCTGTTCTTTTCCAAGGACCAGCCCCTCCTAACAATGACCCCAGAGGATGGAATATGAAGTTTTACTGCCCTTGTCTTCAAAGAGCACCCTGGCTGTACCTTTTCTGGGACAGGTTTGTTTGTACTTTTGGCATCTACTGGGTTCTAACTATTGACTTTAACCACGGAACTGCAAGATCTCCTTGAATTTATTCATATCAATGTGTTTAATTATCCAAACATAATTAGCTACACACTGATAATAAATGTGTGTGTATGGTATGTATTTCCGTACTTGAGTATTCTGTATGTTAAACTCTGCATATTTGTGAGTTTCAATTTCTGTGGTAATTTATTTATTTTTGTAATGTTTCCAATTATTTAATTTGTAGACAAAAAGTGAATAGAATAAGGACACACACACTATGAGTGCAGAGAGATGGAAAACAATGTGTATTTGTTTATTAAAACCACATTCTAGAGCAGATTTCTGCTGTGTGCTTGTTTCATGCCAATAGCTTCCTAAATGTAATAGCCATGCTTCTTTAAAAGCCTGTGTGCCTAGGTTGCTGGAAAGAAAAAACACTCTTGCTGAGCTCTCTTTAGAAATCTTCATTCTTGGTTAAATTTTTAATTTTGCGAGTCTTCAATAATTTTTTGTTATTCCAGTGGCAGTGGAAATATTTTCTTCTGCCACATCATTTTTTTTCACAATAGAATGTACCCCTGGCATGATATCTACCTTTTGTTTCTTTTCTATTAACACTCCTACTCAGTTTATTTTATAACATGTTTCTTGAATATTTCTCTTTTCTTCTCTACTATAAGCAAAAGCCTACTTGTTTTCTGTCATCTCTATTTTTCTATTTTTATCTTTCTAACTTGCTTTTCTAGATTTGCTTATATATTTGAGAGCAACTTGTCTCTACAAATTTCTGAGTTTGTCTTATATGACATCCATAATGAGAGATAAAAAACTATGTTAATCTTGATAGCTCAAAAATAAATTAAAAGGCTTAATTATTTAAATATGCTTTGAAGCAATTTGCTGTAGAAGGTAAACATTGCAGCTTTCAGCATGAATTGTGTCTCAACTTGAAAAACTTGTAAATAATATATATCATAAATAATGTGAATAAATGTAAATATGTTCGTTTATAAGATTTATTAAATAAAATATAAAATAATAAAAACACCCGGAAATCCTTGCCTGTGGTCTAATAGATGGAGCAAAGATTGAAATTGTCATAGGCTTCTTACTGGGATCCACAATCAATATAGTTGATGCCAGCAGTCAGAACATCAGGAGACTTATTACACTGGGAAAATT
>NW_006399760.1:27880608-27881533 GCF_000299155.1 Elephantulus edwardii | reverse complement strand
TTGCAGCCTAGAAGATACAAATTTAACTAACAAGTTAAAAGTGCATGAGTCAAAAATTGAAAAGCAATAATACTCTGAATAGAGGTTCTAATAGTGGCACATATCAAGTTACAGAAGTAAGGTGGTTCCATTGATCTCAACATCAAGAAAACAAAAATTCTCACCCATGGACCAACAGACAACATTATGGTAGATATATAAATGATTGAAGTTGTCAACAATATTACTTTACTTAAATACACATTTGACAAAAATGGTAGCAGAAGTCAAGAGATCAAAAGATATGTTGCAATTTGGGTCCAATTACACCCAAAATGTAAATTTATTCATGTATCTTGATTCCCAACTCCTGCCATTGTTGTGCCTAAGGCAGTTGAATATGGTAAACCATTCCACTCAGACACAAGTGGGATTGTCTTAACTTCCATAAATAGAAATTCACTTAATGGATACCGGGCTTTCTCAAGCAATGTTATTTCTTAATTATCAAAATATAATAGAATGTCTTTGTTTTTACTCCATTATCATTTTGGACCAATTTAATCAATATGACAAAAACATTACTGTTACAAACTGGACAAAGTAAATAATTTGTGTATATGCACATGTATGTTTAGCGATGGTTGTAGGGGCTATATAGTGAAAAGTAGCATTTTCAGTACAAAGAATATGTGGCAATAAATATTGAGTCATTTGTCAGTGAATGATATTTATAAGTTAGATAGATGTTCCCTAGGAACTCATTAGAAATATTTTGTAAATTAAAATGTATCTACTTTGCTATCTTATTTCTAGACATGGCTAAGAAACACATGTTGTTGTTGTTGTTGTTATGTGCCGTCGAGTCGTTTCCGACTCATAGCGACCCTACACACAACAGCTCTAAACCCTGCTCTATCCCGCGCCAACCGCACCGCCTCTGACA
>NW_006399760.1:27853811-27879760 GCF_000299155.1 Elephantulus edwardii | reverse complement strand
GCCTCTTGGTCCAAGTATAGGTTTCGTATTAGCACAATTAAATGTTCTGGGATTCCCATTCTTCTCAGAGTCAGCCACAGTTTGTTATGATTCACACAGTCAAATGCCTTTGCATAATCAATGAAACACAGATAGACATTCTTCTGGTACACATAGGATAAATAAAATCATTTACACAAAAAATTGCAATGAAATAAGTGCTATATAGAAAACCTCCAAGAAGCTCTAATGTGATCCTTAACTGGAGAGAAAATGCTAGCTTTCCTGGATAATCTAATTACGATTTCAGCCTTGCCTGCTCTGGTCCCATTCTTCTAAAGCCTTTCCTGTCTGCCTCACCTTTTGGAAAGCAATCTGATTCTTGATAAATGCTAGCCTGTGGTGCCATTCTCGTTAATCTGCTGAGAATGACCAAGTTCAGAGATTTGCCTGACCTAAGTTTATTAAAACACTAAGCTGCTAACGCTTATGGTTCTTTGATCTTCAGGGCCAATTTCTCTCAAAATACCTAAGTGAAAATATTTGAAGATGATAGGGATTTCCCCCTCTAATATTTTCTTTCTGAACTCACTAAAATATAGATAGAAATATCGGACAAATTGTGTTCACAAATAAAGTCCTTTTTTTTTTTTTGTTGTTACATGTCCATTGAATCAGGACAGACTCATAACTGACCCTCTAGCAGGTTTTCTGAGATCATAAATCACATGAGAAGAGATTGCCCATCTTTCTTCTGCAAGGCAGCAAGTGGATTTTAACCATCTCCATTTGTGTTGGCAGCATAATTTCTTATTAGGAAGACACCAGATCTTCCTATTTCTAGTATTAACCTTAGAAGGTTCTCCATATATTTATTCTCTTAAATAAACTTAGGACAAACTGATAAACAAGAAGTGGACAATATGCAAGATAAAAATCCTAGAGATGGGTCATTTAAAAGCCCATATGCTAAACCCGATCCAGGCTATAGTCTTCACAATTACATGCTATGCATCAGAGAGTGAGTAGGGATATAGAAAGGGACAGTGAGTAGGGATATAGAAAGAGAATTGATGCCTTTGAGCTGTGGTGCTGGAGAAGAGTACTAAATATACCATGGACTGCTAGGAGAACAAACAGGTTTGTCCTGGAGAGGGTGGAACCGAAATGCTCATTAGAGGCAAGGATTCTGAAGCTTCGTTTGGCATACTTTGGGCATGTTGCAAGGAGGGGTGGAAAGGGATATTATATTTGGGGGGGTGGGTGGAGGGACAGCACAGGAGAGGAAGACCCTCGATGAGTTGGATTGATTCTGTGATTGGGGTGGTGGGAGTGAGTATGTTGGAGACAGATTGGTGCAGGATAGAGCAGGGTCTACAGTTCTTGTACATAGGGTTGCTATGGGTCATAAGTGACTTGACAGCACATAACAACAAACTATGCTCAGTGATTTGAACCCACCACTGATTCCTCAGAAATTCCTATACAGACATTTCCGGCTTGAAAAGTCTATGGGACAGTTCTGTCACATGGGGTCACTGGGGTCAAAACTGTCCACTGAATCTAACAACAACAATCCATAACAACAGGAGTCACTGGGTGACACACATGATTAAGGTGTGGGCTATTAACCAAGAGTTTGTCAATCTGAGTCACCCAGAAACACCTTAGAAGAAAGGCCTGTAATTGTGTTTCAAAAATTACTCCCCTTGGAGTCCTATTGTACTCTGACACATGGGGAAGTATGATGTATCAGAATCAGCAGAAGACAACATTGTTTTCACCCCTCAAAACTGACTTTCCTGAGTAATACTGACTCATATCATTGTCCCCAAACCCTCAGTTAAATCAGATCTTCCTTTTGTAGGAGAAACATATATATGAATGTTAGTATAAAAAGGACAGGGTTTACTTTCCTCTTACTGCAAAAGAGGAGAGAGAGAATAATTTGTTTCATTTGGTTTAGTTTTCCCTGGCATATACAGACTTCAGTAGCTGCAGAATGATGAGTAAATCAGTGACTCAAGTGTACTGTATCCCTTTGGGATACAGTCTAGGAGACTAAATTCTGGAATATAAAGGTTACATCATGTGTTTCCTTGTTCCCATCTAGTTCTTTTTCTAGTTCTGTTCTTCATTATGGAACTGGAGCTTTGGAGACATTTCCTTTGCATCCAAATCTATCATTTCTTTAGTAATTAAAAATTGTGTTTAAAATTGTACTTAGAAGACTTAGTTCCTGGCCACTTTCAGATACTGGTTTTGCTGTTGTTATGGGCCGTCTAGTCATCTGTGACTGATAGCGACCCTCTCTAAGTACATCTGAAACCTTACCTGTCCTGAGCTAGTCTTACCTACACTAACACACCTACCCCTATTGTCCCAGTTACTGTATCAATCCATCTCATACGGGTCTTCCTCTCTTGCACTGTCCCTCCACCCTTTTAGGTGTGATATTTTTCTCCAAGTACCAGTTCCCCCAGGCCAAATGCCCAAAGTAAATGAGGCAGAGCTTCAAAATCCTAGCCTCCAAGTAGACACTTGGTTTCACCCTCTCCAAGACAGACCCATTTGTTTTCTTGGCAGTCCATGGTGTGTTCAAGATTCTTTTAGAGCGCTATATAACTCAAAGGCATCAATTTTTCTTCTCTAATCCTTAGTCATTGTCCAGCTCTCTGATGCATAGCGAGTAATTGTGAAGACCATGGTCTGGATCAAGAACACTTTAGTCTCTAGACTGTCATGGTTTTACGTTAGTACTCTAGATAGCTCCCTAACAGCAGATTTTTCCAGTGAAATTTGTCTTTTGATTTCCTGACTGGTGGTGCCAAGATTGTTGATTGTGTAGCCGGACAAGTTGTAATTATTAACAACCTCAATCTCCTCTCAATCTGTCATGGTGCTGTCAGCTGGACTGGTAGAGAGAATCTTTGTCTTCTTGGTTTTGAGCTTCAGAGACTTAGGAAATTGTAAATTGTCTCTAGTTTTTTACCTCTTATGTACAAATTGGACAATGTGCTTCTGACAGTCTTCACTCCCTGTAGTTTGAAGTAATAGTTGAAGTTCTTATATTCTTAACATGAAACTTGTATTTTACTAGAGTTTTAAAAGAAGAAAGTAGGACTAGCAATGCCCTTCTCTAGACTCTAATCTTGTTTGAAAATTGATCATTATTCTCTACAACACATGGACAATAGCTACACCTTATATCTAATACTCCTGTGAACTTTGATAAATAATTAAATTTCACTGTATTTAGCACATTTGCAGCTGCAACATGAAGATATTTTAAACTAGCTTTCTCAACTGAAATCTTCTTCTCCAGAACTCTCCCTCGATCCAAGGACTGGTCCCTCCTAGTCACATGCCAAAAGTATATGAGACATAGCTTCAAAATCCTTGCCTCCAAGGAACAGATTGGTTTCACTCTCTCCGAGACAGACCTTTTTGTTCTTTTAGTAGTTCATGGTATGTTTAAGACCCTTATTCAGCACCACAACTCAAAAAAATCAATTCTTCTTCTGTGATCCTTAGCCACCCTAAACAGCAGTTCTGAGCCTTGCTCACCATTATTATGATCTCCATCATACTCAAAACCATTGTTGAAATCATTGCATTAATCTATCTCTTCGAGGATCTTTCTTTCTTTCTCGGATTCTCTCCCTTTCCTACCATTATGTCTTTCTCCAAGAACTGACACCTGACATTTTACCCTAACTTTGTGAAACAAACTTTAACTATCTTTGTCTCTACAGAGAGGCCTGGTAGAACTTCTTTCAGGACAGATTTTTTATTCTTTTGATAACCCATGATATATTCAATACTGTTTGCAACCCTACAATTTAAAGGCATCAGTTTGCCTTCAGTGTACCTTACTTACCTAGCCAACTCTCACATGCCTCAGAACCAATTGAAAACATCATGATTTATATAAGGTGCACCTTAGTCTTTAAACCTACATCCTTGCTCTTTAGTAATTTAAAGTGATCCTTGGTAGGAGATTTTTTGACTATTGCTACCATGGGTGTTGATTGTGAATCCAAGCAAAATCAAATAATCGACAGCTTCAATCTTTTCTCCATCTGTCATGAAATTGCCTATTTTACCAATGTTGAGAAATTTTATTTCCTTGATGTTGAGATGTTATCCATATTGGAAGATTTAATCTTTATTCTTCTCTAGGAAGTGCTTCGAGTCTTCTTCACTTTCAGTAAATAAGCTTGTGTTCCCTGCATAACATGGATTGTAGAAGAATCTTCTGATATGACATTGTTCTCCATATAGTACCGCTTCTCAGGTGATTTAATCAGCTTACTTATTTAAATAATACATATGAAGATAGGCTACAATCCTAACACATATCTTTCCTGATTTTAATTCAGTGCTTGTTACCTTGTCCTCTGATCCACAGTTTCTTGGTATATGGATTGTTTCCATATTAGCATAAGTGTTCTGAGATTTCCATTCTCCTCAATGTTGTCTTTAATTTGTTATGATCCATGCAGTCAAAAGCCTTTGCCTATTCAATAAAGAACAAGCAAACATCTTTGTGGTATTCTCTGCTTTCAGCCAAGATCCATCAGTAATGATACCCCTTCTGTGTGTGTGAACTATGAAAAATTTAACTCTCAAAACAAACATATTATTAGTGAGTAAAGGCAAATATGGTTTATGATATTTTATTGTAATGATATTCACTGAATTACAGAATTTTTAGTGCATGAAGATTATTATGATTTCTACTCTGCACCACATTTTCTACAAAAAGAATAATGCACATATTCTACAATAAAGAAAATGAAACTATGAGTTTAGTTGTCTCAACAATCTGCATAGTTCAGTTGTTTCAACAATTTGCATATTTCTGGTGATCTTCCACTGGCTATACTTTAAATGGCTTGCCCTTCATTTTTCATGCTTGTTTTGCAATAAGTACTGTTGCCAGAAGATAAGTCTTAATGACTAGAAAGTCAGATAACTCTGGAGGAATAATACAGTTTTATTGGAGAATAGGAAAGCCCTGCAGGGATAGAAAAGGCACAGATTTATTACAGAAGAAGAAAATCCTGTAGAGGGAGAAAACAGAGCCAGGGAGGAATGCAAACTTGCCTCCCTGTGCAACAAACGTCCAGGGCTTTTTTCAGGGCTGTTTTTTATGTGTGGTTTCCAAAGCACAAAATTATTGTTGTTATTGTGTGCTATTGGGCCAGAGTAACCTTTAGTGGACCCTCCAGTGGGTTTTCAGAAGCAGGAAATCAGATGGGAGGAGATGGCTCATCCCACCTTAAAGGGAGATTTGATATTTGTACAATTTTGATCAGGCTGTTGTAATTCTTTCTTCTCTTCTGAGTATAGACACAGTTCAAACTACTGTCCTTTCTCTGAATTGCCATTACTGGACACTCCTCAATCAATTCATCCTTTGCTATCCTTGCATGTGACTCAGTTTCAACCAGCCTTGTTTATCTTCTGAAAAATAGCTTTAGTTCTGCATTCCCTTTAAGTGTTGAGACACTACTCTTTAAAATAATTCTTTTGAAATCAAGTCTTTGTTACTTCCTGATGAACTAAACAGGAATCAGAATAGTTATGTCTGTGGAAAAAAAAATATTTTGGAAGCTCAGTGTCAAGTTAAAACCAGGGCAGGTTCAAGATAATGCTGAAGAAAATAAAAGTCCACAAAAATACAACCTTGAACTTAAAAAATAATCTCAAGAGTAGGTTTTAAGCATTTAACACTAATGATTGAAGTCCAGATGAGGTGTGGGAGGACATCAATGTTATCATTCTGGAAGAAACACAAAGGTAATTGCAAAGGAATTGGAGAAAGAAAAGACCAAAATAGATGTCCAAAGAGACTATGAAAATTGCACTAGAACACTGAGAAGACAAATAAAAGTTGGGGGTGGGGGGTTGGCAAAGTAAAGAGTTGAACAGAAGATTTCAAAGGGTTGTGTAAGAAAACAAAGTACTATAAGGATATTTGCAAAAGTGGAGTTAGAAGATAAAAGGGAAGAACTTGCTCCTCATTTATCAAGCTGAACGGACTGAAAAAGAAAATCCAGTCTCAAGTTGTGCTCGTATTGCATCTACCTAGACCGTAAAGTGGTTATGTGAGCAGAGCAAGGGAATATTGTATGGCTTAAGATCAGGAAGAATGTGCATCAGATTTGCATCATTTTCTATACTTATTTAGTCTGTATGCTGAGTAAATAACTCACGAAGTTAGATTCTATGAAGAGATGAATGGCATCAGGATTGGAGGAAGACTGGAAAATATAATCCACTCCTTGGAGATGATAAAGGACTACAGTATTCAGTATGGATTACATCTAAATGTCAAAAAAATAAAGGTCTTCACCAAAGGCCCAACAGGCAACATTATGTATAGATGGAGAAAAGAGTGAATCTGTCAATGATTTCATCTTGCTTGGATCAACAATCAATATTTTTGGTAACAGCAGTCAGGAAGGAAATCAAGGACGTATTGCACTGAGCAAGTCGCCTGTCAGGAACTTATGCAAAGCAATAATGTCAGTTTAAAGCCTAAGGTGCACCTGATTCAGGTTATGGTCTTTTCTTTTTTTCTTTCTATAATTATATTTTATTAATTTTCATAAACATTTACAGAGATTTTGGGCTTCCACTCATTCATTGCTGCACCATTCTCTCTACCCTCCTCCCAGTTTGTTCTTGTCCAAATGCCACAGTGCTTGTCAAAGCCAGTTCTGATTAATCTTCTTTGTCAGTGTGTCCTTTGCCATTCCCTATCACTCCTCCCTGAGAGAGACTTCACCCTGAGTCATAAGGAAAAGGGGATGGCGTATTCTCTTAGCTACTTCCTGCTGAAAAGGGACGCTGTGGGTTTCAGGGTGAAGATCTTCTCTCACTACTCAAAATCAATCTCCATAATAGTCTATGTGTTTCCTACTGCCAAAGGCTATGGTCTTTTCAAACACCGGCTACACATCAGAGAGTCGGACAATGAAGAAGCATGACAGAAGAAGATTTGATAACTTTGAATTGTGCTGCTGCCAAAGAGTACTGAATAGTCAGTCCATGGATTGTCAAAGAACAAACAGTTTTGTCTTGGAAAGAGTGTGAAACAGAGTGCTGCTTGGAGGCAATGATGATGAACATTCCTCTTTCATACTTTGGACATGTATTAGATGAAGCTATTCCTTGGAAAGGGACGTCAGACATGGAAAGATGGAGGGTGAACGAAGGAGAGGAAGGCCTCCAAAGAGATGTAGTGATGCTATGGCTTCAGTAATAGGCTCTGGTGTCTCAGAGATGATGAGGATGGCACAGGATAGGGCAGGTTTCAATCTGACTGTTGATATGGTCTATGAGTCATACTCAACTTGGTGGCACCTAACAACAACAACATGAAGTGAAAAGTTGTACAATGTCTAGAAATGACAGAAAAGTGATTTATGTCTTGGAGTTGTGATAATGAGAATAGTACTGAATATTCCATGAATTGCCAAAAAGACAAATACATCTTTGAGAAAATAAATCCAGAGTACCCTTGGGATAGAAAGACAATAAAACTTTGTCTCATATAGGTTGGGTATGTTGTTAGGAGTGCACGGTCCTTGGAAAAGAGTATCATGCTTTAAAAATTGGAATGTTAGCAAAAGAGAGGAGGATCCTCAAGAGATGAATTGACACAGTGACTTTAATGATGGGCTGAGGTGTAGGAGCGATGTTGGGGATGGCACAGGATAGGAAAGCTTCAGCTCCATTGTTCATAGGGTTTTTAGGAGTCGTAGTTGACTGATCAGCACCTAACAACAACACTAGCCAGCTGTATGGCAGTGACTGTATCTAGCTACAGTGCTGCAATGTGTGGGTATGTGTAAGCAGGTTCTCTTGTGCTTATTTTCTTGTTTTGGGTTGGGTTTTTTTTTTTATTTTTTTGGTTCAATTATTGGGTTTTTTTTTTTTTTTACTTTTCTTTGTAGCTTCTCGCTCCCTAGATCATTGTTCTAATTATATAAGAACATAATTAAAAGAAATTTTAATGACTAGAAAACAGATTACAACAAATTATGATAGTTTAGATAGATATTTTGTGGTATGCATGCTATGATTAAAAACATAGCTTTCTATTCTTTGTTCTTATAGATTCTCCAACACTTTTGTCACCAGTAATCTGTTGAGCCAAATTGATTTCCGTACATGATAAGGATAATGAATCTTTCTTGAAACGTTTTTGTTTCTGAGCATCTTCAGGTCCCAAAATGGAGAGTTCTGTCACACAGTTTGTGAAGTTAAAAATATACATAAGTCAATTTCAACCTTAGGGAATATATGTTGTGTTTTACTTCCTGTATGGAGTCACATTTAACTATTTGAAGAAAGTATGGTTTTTTTCCTGTGCTGAATCCATAGACTTTGACCTCATGTGAAATTTAAATTGTATATCTCCAGTAGAGGACAAAGACAAATCTTTGGAAGGTTGCACTTGTTCCTTTAATATCATCATTTGCTCTTCATCAAATAGATCTACATTGGTTACAAACGTAGTATCTGTTTGAGTTGGCTTCATAAATTCGTACTTGTTTTCATGAAAGATTTGTGTCAGTGGTGGTTTAGTATGTCTTTGCAAAGTTGATCTCTGACATTCAGTACTTCTGGAACATTTATGAGATATTACTTGTTTCCCTCTAATATTTCTGTGATGGTGAATTGCTTAATAATCAGTGTCTGGCAGTGTTTGTTTCCAAAATATTCTCTTCAATTATGCAAATACTTGATCTAACTGGTAAAGATCTGTGCATGTTTTTAAACTTATTTTTGAATCTTGGAGAGCTTTACTCATCAAATGAAAATGTTGCAATACATTATTTTACATAAGCAACATAAACATACTCTAAGTGATTGTGGTTTTGGAGATATTTTCGGTTTCTCTTTTGGGTATTTATTTCCCAGAACATCTAGAATCTGACTGTACAGTTCCGGGATTGCAATTCTTGTTAGCTAAAGTATGTATGTGCTCCTCAACAGACTAGAAAGGCATTACTTGCTCACTCATCACTGTCCTCCAGTGCATTCTCAGAGGCTGTAAATTGCACAGGAGGAAATTGCCCTTCTTTCTTCCCAAGAGCAGTTGGTAGATCTGAATCACCTGTCTTTGGGCCAGCAATGTAAGTCCTTACCCACTAGACCAACAGAGCTCCCTAGAAAGGCATTGAGGCATTTTGATACTTGATTACTGCCTAAACACGTTTCAACACCAATCATTTTCTGAAGAGAGGTTGCCAAAAAAATGTGTAGAGCACAAGTTAGCAGAAGAAAAAAGCAGCTTCTTCCAGACAGCAATATACTGGGCTTCAAGATTGAGTGAATGCACAGACTTTGGTATAGCAACTGCATATTCATTACATTCTAAAGTTGTCTATTTTACATACCTTTAAAATTCCCTGACATAATGGCAATATGACATAATGGCAACATATGGCAAATTACCCACTCCGGACCCAGGGAGGTAGTGATGAAAAATAACAATACAGGACTCTTTCTAGGCCCTTTAAGTGGAATGAGTCTGTCTACTTGTTGTACAGGGGTAACTCGTGGTTGCTGTGAAGCTGAACACTGTGACACTGATGCATCAAATGTGATAATGGTTACCCAATGAAGACAGTGTTTGGTGGAGCTACCTGATTAAAACAAGCTTGCAGACAGGAGTGGTATCCGCTTCTGAAATAGTTAGCCTCCAGAAACCTTATGAATCTGGAGAAAGGATGAAAGTTATACAAGGGTCCAGATACTTTCATTCTTAGAGTTGCTATGAGTTGCATATGACTCAACTGCACTTAACAACAATAATGGCAACGTTGTAATAATAATTGCCCTTTAGTTTAAAAATAATTTTTCAAATTTCACATGAATAGTGAAGTACTTGATTTACAATTTTTTTACCAGTTATGACATTTTAAACTAGTAAAGACGATAAATAGTTCTGAAAGTTTGTCATCTGTCAGAGAAGTTTGGCAATCCTTAGACTGTTAAATATTCTTCACCGACACCACAGTTCAGGCATATCAGTTCCTCTTCTGTCTGTCTTCTTTAAGTCCAACATGCACATTACAAGAGATTAAGATAGTGATAAGTATATTAAAATGATAAGAAGATATTTTCTAAACAGCCTGTATTTTCAAGTTTTATTGTCTCCTTGAGCACTTATTGTGTTCTGGCATTACTTTATCATCTCCATTATTGTATCTTCCTATCATTATCATCTCTTATGTGAAAAATCTGATCATTTTAGAATTCAAGCTCAGTAATAGTTATTGAGTCTTATGATTTTCCATATTTCCAATATTTCATACAAAAATATCTCAATATAAGCATACTACTGAAATTTAATTTGCCCTATACATACATACTTCTCTGCTGCAGAGAACTGCCAGAAGTCCCGGCTGGGTTTAGAAGGGCTCGCGGTGGTAGGGATATTGTAGCTAAAGTTAGATGGATCCTAGCTGAAAGCAGGCAGTACCAGAGGAACTTCTATCTGTGTTTCATTGATTATGCAAAGGTACTTTTGACTGTGTGGGTCATAACAAACTGTGGCTGACTCTGAGAAGAATGGGAATCCCAGAACACTTGATCATGCTAATGCAAAACCTATAGTTAGACCAAGAGGTAGTCATCAGAACAGAGCAAGGAAACTGCATGGTTCAAAATTGGGAAGGGCATACGCCAGGGATGTGTCCTGTCTCCATACCTTTTCAACCTGTATGCAGAACAGATTATCCAGGAGTCTGGGCTCTATGAGGAGAAATGTGGAGTCAAGATTGGTGGAAGATCTATCAACAATCTATGTTATGCAGATGACACAACCCTGCTTGCTGAAACTGAGGAGGACCTGAAGCACTTGCTGCAGAGTGTCAAGGACTGCAGCCTCCAATATGGATTGAGGCTCAATGTCAAGAAGACAAAGATTCTCACCACTGGACCAATTGGCAGCATCAGGATGGATGGTGAAGAGATTGAGATAGTTAACAGTTTTAGTTTGTTTGGCTCCACAGTCAACACTCTTGGCACCAGTAGCCAGGAAATTAAAAGATGTATTGCGATGGGTAAGTCTGCTCTTAGGGACCTCTCCAAAGTACTGAAGAGCAATGGTGTCTCTCTGGAGTAAGGTGCATCTGATACAGGCCATGGTCTTTGCTATCACTTGTTATGCATCAGAGAGTTGGACAATGACTAAAAAGGATAGAAGGAGAATTGATGCCTTTGAGCTGTGGTGCTGGAGAAGAGTATTGAGGGTACCATGGACTGCTAGGAAAACAAACAGATTCATCCTGGAAAGGGTTAAACCAGGAAGCTCCTTGGAGGCAAGGATTCTGAGACTCCATCTAATATACTTTGGACATGTTGTAAGGAAGGACCGGTCCTTGCAGAGGGACATTGTGCTTGGTAGGGTGGAGGGACAGCGCAGGAGGGGAAGGCCCTCTAGGTGGATTGATTCAGTGACTGGAGTAATCAGGATGGGTGTATCAGAGATGGTGCCATTGGCACAGGACAGAGCAGAGTTTAGGGCTGTTGTACACAGGGTCACTATGAGTCGCAAGCAACTTGACGGCACATAACAATAACATATGTACATAATAATAAGTTTCTTTAATAAGAATTTATCTCAATCTATTTGGGTTATAGGCTTTTTGGGAATATTCATAAAGTGGAAATACAAATATAATACCTCTTTTATGTGTAAAATAGAATACCTTTTTATATGTAATTTCTTTAGAGATTTTTCATAAAGAAAATAATTACATTCTCTTATTTATAAGCAGAATTTAAGAACAATAACATTGGCTCTCAGATCAAGAATAAAAGAATTTTATTCTTCGAGAAACAATTAGAAATTGTACCATTTGACTTTTTAAAGTAAATAGCTGTGGTGCTGGAGAATAATACTAAATGTACTCTGGTCTGATAGGAGAACAAACAGTTTTGTGCTGAAGAGGGTGAGACCAGGCTACTTCTTGGAGGCAATGATTCTGAAGCTTTATCTGATAGAATTTTTTTATTTTCTGGCTCCTGGTACCAAGATTATTGATTGTGGTTGATTGTTTATTGTGATTCAGCAAGCCAAAGCTGTTAACAATTTCAATCCCTTCTCCATCTATCATGATGTTGTCAATTGGCCCACTGATAAGAATTTTTGTCTTCTTGAAGTTGAGCTTCAATCTATATTTGAGGCTGCAGTCCTTGAGCTTTTATAGCAAATGCCTCTGGTCCTCCTCAGTTTCAGCAAGTAAGGTTGTGTCATCTGTGTAACACCAAATGTTGATGACTCTTCCTCCAATCCTGATGCCACATTCTTCCTCATAGAGTCCCATCTCTCAGATGATCTGTCCCACATATAGATTGAAAGCTATAGAGATAGGATACATCCCTGTTGTACACCTTTCCTGATTTTGAACCATACAGTGTTCCCTTGCTCTGTTCTGATGACTGCCTCCTAGACCATGTATAGGTTTTAAAAAAGCACAATCAAGTGTTCTAGGATTCTCATTTTCTTAGTGTTAACTACAGTTTGTTGTGATCCACACAGTCAAATGCTTTTGCATAGTCAATGAAACACAGATAGATATTCTTCTGGTACTCTCAGCTTTCAGCAAAGATCCATCTAACATTGACTATAATATTCCTATTTCTAGAGAAAGATATAATGCTGGGTGAAGTAGATGGTGAATGAAAAAGAGGAAATTTTCAATAAGATATATCAACACAATGACTGCAACAATGGTTTCAGACACAACAATAATTGTGAGGATGGTGCAAGATTGTGCCGTATTTCCTTCTGTTTTATTTAAGTTTGCTATGAGTAAATCAGAGGAGACTCTTTGAAACCTAGTGGCAAAAACATCTTTATATTTCACTTTCACAGAGAGAATACATCAGGTATCTATTGTAGAAATGTAATTTCCCTTTAGTTCGTTAAAATGTAATTGTGAAACATTCATAACTCTTGCTCTCAAAGGGTGTAATCTAGTGGAATTTAGAAGCATAACTGTAGGATGAAATTGAGTTTGTGTTTATGAGAGATTCTCATAGAATGAAATGAAGAACTCAAGGGAGTTTTTGAGAAGAGTGATCAAGTCTGGCAGTGTGGAGTTTAGCTAAGAATATTTTCCTTGCTAAAATAAGAAAAACAATCCACAAGTTCCCTCTAGAAATCATGATGGCTGGAACTCAAATATTTTGCCTTTTGATGATAGATTTCAGACAACTGAAAAATTAACATTACAATTTAACATAAAAATGAATTTAATAAACAACTGCATACACATATCATATGTTGTAATTTTATCATTAATATTATTGCTATGTGCTTTCAAATCACTTGCAATTCATAGTGACCCTAAGTAAAACAATTCTGATCTCTGCTCTATCCTGTGCCTACTTTATTGTCTCTCTCACACCTACCCTATTCACCCAGTCACTGAATCAATCAGTCCATCTCATGAGGGTCTGTCTTCTCTTGTGCTGTTCCTCTATCCTCCCAAGCATAGTTCTCTCCAAAGACTGGTCACTCCTTGCAACATGCCCAAAGGATGTCAGCTTTGGAATCCCCTCACCTTCAGGAACAGCCTGATTTCATCCTCTGTAGGAAGAACTTGTTGACTGTGGAGCCAAGCAAACTAAAACTGTTAACTCTCTCAATCTCTTCACCATCCATACTGATGCTGCCAATTGGTCCAGTGGTGAGAATCTTTGTTTTCTTGATGTTGAGCTTCAATCCACATTGAAGACTGCAGTCTTTGACTTTCTGCAGCAAGTACTTCAGGTCCTCCTCAGTTTCAGCAAACAGGGTTGTGTCATCTGCATAACACAGGTTGTTGTTGACTCTTCCATCAATCCTGATGCCACATTCTTTCTGGTACAGCTCAGCATCGTAGATGATCTGTTCTGCATACAGATTGGAAAGGTATGGAGACAAAATACATCCCTGGTGGAGCTCCTTCTTGATTTTGAACCCTATAGTGTCTCCTTGCTCTGTTCTGATGACTGCTTCTTGTTCCAAGTTTAGGTTTCGCATAAGCACAATCAAATGTTCTGGGATTCCCATTCTTCTCAGAGTCAGCTAAAGCTTGTTGTGACGCAGTCAAAAGCCTTTGCATAGTCAGTGAAGCACAGATAGACATTCCTCTGGTATTCTCTGCTTTCTGCCAAGATTCATCTAACATTAGCTATAATATCCCTAGTACCATGACCTCTTCTAAGTGCAACCTGTACATCTGGCAGTTCTCCATTGACATGTTGCTTCAATAGTTTTTGGATAATTTTCAGCAGAATCTTGCTTTCGTGTGATTAATGATATTGTTGATAATTTCCTCACTCTGTTGGGTAACCTTTCTTTGGTATGGGAACAAATATCGATCTTTTCCAGTCAGTTGGCCAGCCAGTTGTCCTCAAGGTTTCTTGGCACAACTTAGTAAGCACATGCAGGGAAGCATCTGTTTGTTGAAATATGTCAATTGGTATGCTATAAACTCCTGGAGCCTTGTTTTTTGGCAATTCTTTCAGAGCAACTTTAACTTCCTCCTTCATCACAACAGTGTCTTGCTCATATGTTATTTCATGAAATTCCTCTGTGTCAGCCAATTCCTTCTGATACAGTGAGTCTGTCTGTGTACTCTTTCCATCTTCTTTTAATGCTTCTTGGATCATTTAACTCTCTACCCAAAGTATTCTTAAGTATTGCCACCTGTGGCTTGAATTCGTTTTTCAAGTCTTTCAGCTTAAGAAATATTGAGCGAGTTCAGTCCTTTTGATTTTCTAACTCCAGCTCTCTGCATATTTCATTATAGTATCTTGCTTTGTTGTCCCGAGCTTCCCTTTGAAATTTTTTGTTCAGCTCTTTGATTTCTTGATTTATTCCTTTAGCTTTGGCTTCTCAGTGCAATATTCAGAGTCTCATGTGACATACATCTTTGTCAAGAGTAATGAAGAGCAACGATGTAAGCTGGAGACTAAGGTGCACCTGATCCAGGCTACAGTCTTTGCAATTATGTGCTATGCAACAAAGAGTTGGACAGTGACTAGGGATGATAGAGAGAATTGATGCCTTTGAGCTGTGGTGCTGGAGAAAAATGGTGACTATACCATGGATTGCTAGGAGAACAAACAGGTTTGTCCTGGAGAGAATAAAGCCAGGCTGCTCCTTGGAGTCAAGGATTCGGAAGCTTTATCTGACATGTTTTGGGTATGTTACAAGGAGGCACTGGTTCTTAGAGAGGAAAATCATGATTGGGATAATGAAGGGACGGCACAGGAGAGAAAGACCCTCGATGAGATGGATCGATTCTGTGATTGGGTTGATAGGAATGAGTGTGTTTGAGATGTTGAGGTTGGCACAGGATAGAACGGCATTTAGGGCTGTTTTACATAGGGTCACTATGAGTCTCAAGTGATTCAAGGGCACATAACAACAACAAAGATGGTCTTGTTGTTCTCCAGCACCACAGCTTAAGGGCACCAATTATCCTTCTATCTCTAGTCATTGTTGAGCTTTGTGAAGCATAACAAGTAATCGCAAAGCCTATGTTCTGGAGCAGGTGCACCTTAGACTCCAGACTTACAACATTACTCGTCAGTACTCTGGAGAGGTCCCTGAGAGCTGACTTTTCCAATGCAATTCGTCTTTTGACTTCCTTGCTGCAGAAACCAAGAGTGTTGATTGTGGAACCAAGCAAATGGAAGCTATTATCAATCTCGTTGTTGTTGTTATTATTGTTGTTATGTGCCATTGAGTCACTTGTGACTCATAGTGACCCTATGTACAACAGCCCTGAAACCTTGCTCTATCTTGTGCCAAATTTACTGTCTCTGACACACCTACCCTTATTACCCCAGTCATTGTATCAATCTATCCCATACATGGTCTTCCTCTCTTTCTCCATCTCTCCCCCCTTCCAAGCAATGTAGTTATTTAAAAACAAATATAAATACATTGAACTTTGAAGCAGATAAAATTATTTTAATTTTTTACTCAAATTTTTCTTTACTAGAACATTATTAAAAAATATGAAGGTTTATCTTTTTACACCTATGTTAAATTAAATCTTTGCTAATTTGCTCGGTTAATTTTTCAATTTGTATGCTGAGATGGGCATTAAATTCTCTACCACATTCAAAGATATTTTTTAAATTTTCTTCAGTAAATATTTTATGAATGAATTAACGCTGAATAATGGAACATACCTTATGTTTCATTTTAGAAATTAAGCTTCTTTTGTTCATAAAATCTAGGTAAATTATTTCAAAACCTATTTAAATAAAATTCCAGCTATATAATTTATTCATTTTTATTATATTTTTCTCTAGCACCTGTAAAATATTGTACTACTTTAAATCTCCTATTTTTAATTAATTCTACTATAAAATAGAGGATTTCATGTATTATGTTTCTCATTAGAAATGTCACTAAAACAGTATGAAAGTATAATGAATGATTCCATTTATAAGATGGATATGGTATCTATATCCAATATATAATTCTTAATTGCCATGTTAGAGACTGGCACTAGTGGAACATATGTGGTAATAACTAGAGGCATAAGTATGGATAAAACAGGAAACTTTATTTATTTTTCAGATGGAACACAAAAGTAGACCTTGATAAGAGCTACAAACAATTGCACCTGACAAGCAGTAACTAGAACAAAAGGTGCTTTATTTTGAGTTGAGATTTTTGGCCAGTTCTCAAGCATAAGAGGAAAAAAAATGCCTGTGTCTACAGAATGTCACAGCAGCCTTGTATTAGAGGATCATTTTAGTTATACACGGCATTATTGTTGAGAGTGGGAGGTAAGCTGCATGCCCAGAGATAACCTATTCTCTACTGAGACATTTTAAAGGATGTTCTTTGTTATAGTTTTGCAATTTCAAATGTACCAGTTATAATTATGTAGGAGACACTACCATCTTAAGTCATGGTGATCTTTATATGACAGGGGAAAGCCAAAATTAAAATTAAATTACACCTGCTTAAAGAAAAGGATCGAACCGTGTTCTTTCTACACTCTACCTCTATAATTTAGAATGCCAGTTGAGAGATGCCTGGGAATGGATTTTTTTTTTATACCCATTCATCTTGTGGGTGTAATAGAATGGTTAAGGCCAACTCAAATTGTTTAACTATTGTGTTTTTCTTGCAGAACATTGACGTTGAGGCTTCCAAAAGAATAGATAATTTTTATAATTGGAATTTTTTTTAATTGAGAGTTGTGGAAAAATCTCGGAATACCAAGGAAAACTAGCGATGTTTCCTGAGAAAATCCTTATTATAGTGACTAGTAAACAATCGAAATACATTTTTCATATAATTGAGTAAGTAGAATAAATGAAACAATCATTGAAAATGCTATTTAGCCCAGCCTGCATTGTGTTAGCATTTCTAATTTTTGATGTTATATTTCTGAGTTCTTGAAGACAAATGTATCTAGTTTAATTACCCAATAAAAACAGCAAGAATTATATATATAATAACACATTACCCCCACAAAAACTATGGTTACTAAAACTGCTTATGTGTAACCAAAACCTCAGAAGTTCTGATTCCTTACTTTAAGATTTAAGACCATGGTTTCATGAATTATTCCAATTTATTGGCCTATTAATATGTTTGTGCTTTTGCTTTATCCGTTAATTTGTTGAATAGTGCTTGGGAGATGGAAGGCTTACCAGTGGTGACTCAAAGTTTAGTAATGCATCTCTATTCACTAGAGGAACAGAATAAGGAAAGGAACGAACAATATATAGAAAGCCTGGTTGAATATCTTCATGGACAACTGCTAACTCAGTCATGAACCCAGAACTAGATAGTACCTGGAACCTATTACTGAAAATTTTAATCAAAAATTCTACAGAAGAATTTGAATCAAAAGGAAGAAACTTAAAAACCTAATGTAAAAATTTCACAGTCTCTAGATTTTTTTGGAGTTGTGCTGCAGCTTCTTACCACTAGACCACCAGGCATCCTAAATATTTTATTCTTTAATTAAAGTTCTCTATGTTATTGTTGTGTGCTGTCGAGTCAGAATTGATCCATAGCTGACTCTCCAATGGGTTTTTCAGAGACCGTTCATCACTTGTTAGCTTGACTATTCTTTTCCCTCCCTCCCCCCACAAAGCAGCTGATGGATTCGAACTATGTGCCTTTGGTATTGCAACACAGCTTCTTAACAACTCTAGGATTTTTGGAGAGTGTTCTAGTGGTATACTCAGCAAGGAGTTGCTCTACTAATTCAAATATGGCTCCAATCTACCAGCTGCTACGTGGGAGGCAAATGGGCAATCTCCTCTAGTGTAATTTATAGCCTTCCAAATACCTACTGAAAAGTCCACCGTAAATCAGTTTTTAATCTACAGCAATGTGTTGAGACTTTCTGGAGCCTTGAGGTAGAATGAATAAAAAAAAACCCCAAAACCATTTTCCTGATATAATTTCTAAACTTAAAAAAAATATTCCTTGAAGTCTTTTACAAATTAAACTAGTTTAGCTTAACTTGTAAGAAATGTCTGCTTTAAGTATTTAAATATTTTGAATACTTTTTGTATGAGAAAAAAGCAATAAGAGTAACTAAAAAGTAAGACAAAATCTTTAGGAACAATTAAGGTTACACAAATAAGTAAAGAACAACTCATAAAAAAAGAATGGTTCTAGGATTCATAGCATGTAATCAATGTCACAGAAATTTCACATGTAGAACAACAAATTAATTACATAAGAAAAAAGAGTATTTGTCAGGTTGACTGAGTTTAGGGTGCTTTTTTTTTAAGTTCTTGGCATTCTAAGTCAAGAATACATAAATTAAGAAAAAATTCTGCCTTTCTCAATCAATGACAAAATGTGAACATTTATAATTTTTATATCCACTTTATTAGAAAACTGTCAAAGACTAATAATTAGATATTGATCTTAAGAAAAATTCTTTCTCTAGCTATTTCTGGGATTGTCTGAAAGTGATGTGTCCTGAAACACACCTTCCAAATCTTTTGTTGCAGTCTTCTTTGTTGTTTTTGTAAATGCCAACTCCTATGGCATGAGACATCTGTTTTACTGGAGAAGTTCTGCCGTTCTAGTGAGCACTCCCAAAGCCTCTGCATGCCAGTTGAGTTGAAAAGTTTTTCCTTGGCTCCATGGAACTGATGCTCCTTTGGAAAAATGTATCTCTCTAGCTTCATATTTGGTCTATTGTACCATAGCTATTGCCACATTATAAAAAAGTAGGCTGGCTTGTCTAGGTGATGATGTCCAATCATTTTTTAAAGTTAAGCAGTGCTAATGATAGTTTAGCATTTTGTCTTATTTTACTGTCTCATATGCAATACATCCAGTTTTTCATGTCTCAGCGTTGTAGAACCTCTATAAATTTTGTTACAAATGAAAAGATACACAGTTTGAATCCACGAGCTACGCCACAGGATAAAGACGGGCAATTTCCTCCTGTGCGATTTACTGTCTGAAAACCTGCTGGTTTAATATATGTTGATCACATATAGGTCAACTATGACTTGGTGGTACACAACAAAAACAAAATAAGGTAAGTGGAATCTATATAGTCTCTATAACTCTGAGATGAAAAATTAGGCATGTCTATAAATTCCTCTCTCTTTAACAGAGAATAAGGAGCTCCAGTGGCTTAATTATAAGGAGTCTCTGCCAACCCAAAGGCAGACTGTCTTCTCTAATGTACTTTATTTACTGCCTCTGGAAACCCACTAGAAAGTCAGCTATGAGTTAATTCTGACTTAATGGCATAAAATTATAATAGAGTACTTCAAGTCCAAAGTGTCTACAAGCAAGGTTGTGTAGCCTTTATAAAGCAGGTTATTAAAAAGTCTTCCTGTAATCCTGACGACACATTTTTCTTCTTATAGTTCAACCTCTTGAATTATTTAATTAGTATAAAAACTGAGCAGAAATGGAGAAAAGATGCAATCCTAATGCACATATTTCTCGATTTTAAATCATCCAGTGTTCCCTGTTCTGTTCAGAAAATTGCTTCTTGTTCTACATACAGATTTCACAGAAGCATAATTAAATGTTCTGGAATTCACATATCTTGTAATGCTATCCATAATTCATTATAATCCACCTAGATGAACACATATTCCTAGTTAATAAAATTCACTTCTTTCAGCCAAGATTTATCTATCATCATTGATGATATTTTTTCATCTAACACTTACTGAAGATCAAAGAAGGCACTCTTTACTAACAGTGATATCTTAATATTAAGAAAATTAAAAATCCTGACCACTGGACTTTTAAGAAACCTTACAACAGATGAAAAAAATATTGACATTGTCACTGATTTCATTTATTTGAATCTACATTCAACATCCATGGTAGCAACAATCTTGAAATCAAGAGACTTATTGTACTGAGAAAACTTCCTGTGAAAGACTTATTTAAAGTGCAAAAGAGCAAAGATATCAGTTTAAAGAAAAAGATTTACCCGATCCAAACCACAGCATGTTCAATTGATTCCTATGCATTTGGAAGATGAACTATGAATGGGAAGACTAAGAAAAATTGATGTTATTTGAATTGTAGTATTGGCAAAGAGTGTTAAATATACCATGGGCTGCCAACAGAATAAACAAATATGTCTTGGAGAAAAGGAAACTAGGGTGTGCCTTAGAGACAAAGATGGTAAAGCTTCATCTCACATATTTTGAACATGTTGCAAGCAGAGGTGACAGTCCTTGGAAAAACACTGTGTAGGGAAGTACAGCAGGTCAATGAGAGAGAGAAGGAAGACTTAAGGAGATGGGTTGATAGAGTGACTACTACAATGGACTTGGGCTTTGTGGAGATCATTGGGACGGTGCAGGGTAGGGTAAGGTTCAGATCTGTTGTTCATAGAATTTCTAAGAGCCATGATCTACTCAAGAGCACCTAACAGTACAACAGAGAGTCAACTTTAATGATGTGGATGGACCAAAAACCTGAGCTTTCATTTGCTGATATGAAACAATTCAAAACAACAAGAGAAAGCTGAAAACTTCTATTAATTTACTGGAATGTGGAAAGTAGGAAAAGAGAACTTTGTGGAAAATGAGATGGGAAACTTAAAGATCACTATCTTCAGCATTGTTTTCAGGTGCCTTGAGTAGGCATTAAGCCAAAGTGTACTCACGTACAGCAGAGAGAATGGTACCCCACCCTGTGTACTTGTAGTATACCTGCTCTGCATAAAGACATTGTGGTAATCACTGTATCAACCCACCTGATTGAGAGTCTTCTTTTGTTTTGTCAATTCACTATTCAAAACATGATGTCCCTTTCCAGGGAATAGCTTCTCCTAGCAACATGATTAAAGTACATGAGATGAAGCTTCATCATCTTTGCTTCCAAACTGCACTCTGGCTGCACCTTCACCAAGACATATCTGTACTTTTGACAGTCTTTAAATATTCAGTACTCTTCTTCAGCACCAGAGTTCAAAACTATCAGTTCTTTGTCTATCATCTTTATTTATTGTCTAGCTCTCAGATGAACAAGTGACTCAAAAGATCATGACCTGAATAAGGTGCATCTTACTTCTCAAATTGAAGTCATTACTCATTGCCCTGACTGCAGACTGTCTCAGTGCAATATATCTTTTATATCCTGGCTGCTGGTACCAAGTATACTGATTGTGGGTCCAAGTAAAATGAACTTGTTGATAGTTTCAGTATTTTCTCCACCTATTATAATGTTGTCTCTCAGTCCAGGGTTGTTTTTTTGTTTCATTTTCCAAAAAATTTTTTTTCTTGATATTGAGTATCATTCCTTTTAGAAGCCTTCAGTGTTTGATCATCTGCAACAAGGATGTCTTATTATCCTTACTTTCAGCAGACAAGATTGTGTTATATACATAATTAAGGTTCTTGTTGAGTCTTCCTTCAATCCAGGTGCCACATTCTACTTCATTGAGTCCAGCTTTCAAATATTTTGCTCAGTATACAGATTGAATAGGTATGTAGAAAGACCACAACCCTGATTCATACCTTTCTTAATTTTAAACCACGTAGTGCTCCCTTGCTCTGTTGGTACAATAACATCTTGTTCTAGGTATAGATTTTGCATGAGCACAATTAAGTGTTCTAGGATTCCAATTTTTCTCAATATTAGTCATAATTTGTTATGATACACATAGTCAAATGCCATTGAAAAGTCAATAAAGCAAAAATACATAGTCTTCTGATATTCTTTGCTTTTCTGCCCAAAATGTACAGCCTCTGGAATGATCTGTACCATATACAGAAAGAAAAGGTATGGAGATAGGACAGTGCAACAACGTCAGGCTGGAGACTAAGGTGCACCTGATCCAGGTTATAGTCTTTGCAATTACATAGTATGCATCAGAGAGTTGGACAGTGAATAGGGATGATAGAAAGAGAATTGATGCCTTTGAGTTGTGGTGCTGAAGAAGAGTATTGAATATACCATGGAATGCTAGGAGAACAAACAGGTTTGTCCTGGAGAGGGTGAAGTCAGAATGTTCCCTGGAATCAAGGATTCTGAAGCTTTGTCTGACATACTTTGGGCATGTTGCAAAGAGGGACTGGTCCTCGGAGAGGGACATCATGTTTGGCAGAGTGGAGGGGCAGCGCAGGAGAGGAAGACCCTCAATGAGATGGATTGATTCTGTGAGTGGAGTGGTGGGAATGAGTGTTTTTGAGATGGCGAGGTTGGCACAGGTTAGAACGGAGTTTAGGGCTCTTCTACATAGGGTCGCTATGAGTCTCAAATGACTCGATGGCACATAACAACAACAACAAAATAACATTCTTCTCAATATCACCCATGATAATTATGATTAAAACCAAAGAAAGCCTTTGTATACTTATCAAAACAGAAGTAAATAACCCCTGTATCTTTTGTTTGTCTTTTATTGAAGTTAAAGTCAACGGTGATAGCATTTGTTTCATCACCTCTTCTGAATACATCTTGAATATATGGCAATTCTTCATTGGTGTACTAATACATTCTTATTATTTTGTGCCATCAATTCAGGACTGATTTATAATTGACACTCAAGTGAGTTTTCAGAGGCTATAAATCACATGAGAAGTTATTATCCTTCTTTCCCTCTTGGAGTAAGTTGTTTTGAATCATCTGCCTTTGGGTTGGCAGCTCAATCCCTAACCACCAGAGCTCCCTTCTGAGGTAGTATTCTACTCCTTTTTAATAAATACTCTTAGTAAAATTATATCTGCATCCGGTACTGATGATCTTGCTGATTTATCTCTTACATTTATTGTATCAACTTTTTTTGGAATGGAAAAATACTAACTCTTTGCAGTTAGTTGATTAGTTACCTATCTTCCAAATTTCTTGGCATACACGTGTGCAATATGCCAAGGGCAAGATCTGTTTGCTGAAAAACCTCAGTGGATCCTACATCAATTTCTAGAACTTTATTTTTTGCCAATGTCTTCACCATTTCCTGTATTCTTCCTTCAGTACAATTGTTCTTAAAGTAACAGATCATTGACAAATTATTTTTTTGGCACAGTGACCCTATATATTTCTTTCAACATGTTTTGATACTTTCTGCAGAATTTGATATTTGCCCATAAAACTCTTTATTATTATAAATCAAAATGTGAATGTTTCTTTCAGTACTTTAAGTCTGAGAAATGCAAACTGTGTTCTTCCTTTTGGGTTTCTAATTCCAGTTCTTGTCACATTTCATTAACATACTTTGTCTTCTGGATCTGTCCTTAAATCTTTCTGTTCAACTTTCTCACTTCATCATTTCTTTCTTTTGGCTTATTTTCTCTACAATTTCTTCTGACATCTGCTTTGCTATTTTTGATCTTTCTTGCTTCAAATGACCTTTTGCTCTCTTCATATATGATGCAATAATTCTATCACACAATTTATTTTGTCTTTGGTCATTAGCATTTAGTACATTAAATAATTTTTAAAATCATTTCTAAATTCAAGAATTTATTCACATTAATACTTTATCTCTGTGACTTGTTTTTATTTTCTTTAGATTCAATTTAAACTTGCATTTTGAAGCTCAACATCAAGAAAACAAAGATTCTCACCACTGAGCCAATTGTATCATGAGAGATAATAAAGAGATTGAGATTATTAATAGCTTCAGTTTGCTTGGCTCCACAACCAGCACTCTTGTTACCAGTACCCAGGAAATCAAAAGACAAATGCATTGAGAAAGTCTGTTGTCAGGGACCTCTCCAGAGTACTGAAGAACAACGATGTCAGTTTAGAGACTAAGGTGTACCCTATCGAAGCCATGGTCTTTGCAATTAGTTGTTATGTATTGAAAAGCTGGACAATACCTAGTGATGATAAAAGCATAATTGACACATTCCATCTGTAGTGCTGGAGAAGAGTATTAAATATAAGGTTGCTCCTTTGAGGCAAGAATTCTGAAGCTCTGTCTGACATGCTTTCGGCATGTTACAAGGAGAGACCAGTCCTTGGAGAGGGACATCATGCTTGGGAGGGTGGAGAGACAGTGCAAGAGAAGAAGACCCTCAATGAGATGGATTGACTCAGTGACTGGGGTAATGTGGGTAGTGTCAGAGACAATAAGGTTGTCCTAGGATAGCAGGGTTCAGAGCTATTGTACACAGAGTCACTAGGAATTGCAAGTGACTCGACAGCACATAACAGCAATGCAATATAAGCAATCATGGTTTGTTCCACAGTTGGCACCTGATCTTGTCCTAATTAGTAATATTGACATTCTCCATCATATTTTTCCATACCTGCGAATTCCATCAGGTGAGACTCATGTCTGCAGTAAACAACAATTTGTCTGTTTTTAAAAAGAGATATTTACCATTAATAAGTAGTTGATCTTATAAAATTCTACCATGTAATATCCAGCCTCATCTCCATCATGAAATCATATATTTAGACTATCAGTCTTTGTTTTCAACTTTTGCTTTTGAATTACCAATTTTATTTTTATTAAAGCAGCTTATTTATATATTTTATTAATTCCATACTGTAGAATTTTTATTTCTTTGTGTTTGATTTCAGTGATTTGTACTTTTAATAATATTCATAGTCACAGGTCTTACATGTGTGCTTATGGATATTATTCTGGCACCAACAGACTAGAACTTGACATTATATTACTGACAAGACGTATCTTCAAATATTTTTTTTAAATAAATGGTATAGCATTCCATTTCAATTTGTTATGCTCAGCACAGTAGAACATAATGATTGTTTAACTGCAATTGACTAAAACCAGTCCAATTCATCTTGCAAATATGTAGGATAGGTATCTTTATAGATTTTTCATTTTGAACAACTTCAAATTTTCCTATATTCACGATTCATATAGCTCACCTTCTAATAATCAATGCATTTTTGTGCTAATTTATTCTCACATCAGTAAATTAATTTTCTGTATAGAGGGAAGGCTTTATTCCAAACACATGTATATTCTTAATTGAAGAGTCTACTCTTCCTTTGTTGTATTTTAAGTGCTTTCCAAGTGTAGACCTCATTTTGCAGCATTATTTCAGACAATGTTCTGATGCTACTCATGAGATTTCCAAGGGCGCATATGTTAGAATTAGATAGCAAAATCTACTTCCTCTCTGTCTTAGTTGGGAGACTTCTGAAACTTGTGGACCATCAGGAGCTCTGCTGGTATTTGAAATACGTTGGTGACATAGCTGCTAGTATCATAATAACATCCAAACCACCAAACACAATTCAAGAACATGCAATATACTTGGCATAAATGAACTAATATCAGTACTGATATTTGATATTTTTATTCAGGCTATTATCTTTTCTCCTAACCAGAAGGGAGCTCTCATAGTCTATGTGGTAAGGAGCTGTACTGTGTCAGCACCTTTTTGGAAATCATTAGCTGCTCCACGAGATAAAGATGGGCAAGTATCTCTCACGCAATCTACTCATTCTGAAAATCTACTTGAAGGTCAGCTATGAGTGGATT
>NW_006399760.1:27842572-27853275 GCF_000299155.1 Elephantulus edwardii | reverse complement strand
CAAGACCTGGAGAAAAACCAGTTCTGAGTCAGTTCTGCTTCAATATCAATGAGGTTTATTGGTAATTTTTGAGGGGTTTATTTTGTTTGTTTTTATATTCTGAGAAAGACATTGAAAAGAAACTTCATCACAAACATTATGAAAAATAACATTTCAAGATATATCCTGGAGTACAGTGCTGTCAGTGACTGGGTAGCATTTATGTGCCCCAAAGAAAGGTCAGTTAATGCAGCTATTATTCAAATTTATGCATCAACTTTGATGCACAAAATGAAGAATTTTAAGATGTTTACCATCCTTTCCATGCTGTAATCATTCTAGCATGCTATCAAAATGTATAATTTATTGGTGATTAGGATTTTAAAGGGAGTTGTAGGAGTATAGTTCTGGTGAAATTGTGCAAACTGAAAAACCCATAATTCAAAATAAGCAGTAACACTAAGGAAAGAAAATGAGTTGATTTTTTTAATATTTAGATTTTATAGTCCTGGAAACTATAGAGAATGCCTAGAGTAAAATGGACTCAATGACAGTGATTTTCTTTTTATTTGTTTGCTGGTTTTGAATTTGTAATGTGAAAGCCAGCAACATGGAAGGATAGTTGTTGGAATATTTAGCCATGGTGAAAGAGGTGACACAGAAAACAACAAAAAGAATTTTACATCAGTGGTCTCTTAATTAGAAATAGTTGATGTTGCTGTTGTTATTTATTTTGGGTTGGAATCAACTAATAGCAGACTTGCCAGAGGTTTTCGGAGGCAGTTTTTCCCACAGAAGATTGCCCATCTCTCTCTTGTGGAGCAGCTTTTGGATTTGAACTGTCTACCTTTGGGTTTGGCAGCATATGTACTCACTACTAGACCATACAGTTAAAAATAACATGAATGTTGCCAATACACATGAACATTATCTGATGGAGTATTAAGAACTAAATAGATAAACTTAGTTATTAGTCAAAACAAGACCAGGGCTGACTGTGTAACATACTATCAATTGATTATATGCAAGTTTGTGCTTTATTGTCTATACAAAAAGCTTTTGACTGTATGGATCATAACAAATTGTGGCTATTATTGAGAAGAATGAGAATCTCAGAATACTTAATTGTGATCATGCAAAACCTATACCAAGGGTGATTGTATGAACATAACAAAGAAACATTATATGGTTTAAAATTAAGAAAGGTGTGCATCAAGGTTGTATCCTTTCTCCATACCTATTTGATCTGTAAATTATGTGAGAAGTTGGACTCTATAAAGATGAAATATGTGATTAAGATTGGAGGAAGACTCATCAATATCCTTTGGTATGCAGATGATACAACTTTTATTGTTGAAAATGGTGATGACTTGAAGACTTTGTTACAGATGATCAAACAGTGCAGCTTCAAAATGGATTGAATCTGAACATCAAGAAAACAAAAATTCTTGCCACTGGACTGATAAACAACATAATAATAGGTGGCAAAAATATTGAAATTATCAATGACTTCATCTTACTTACATCCACAATCAATACACTTGGTACCAGCAATCAGGATATCAGAAGACGTATTACACTTGGAAATTCTGCAGTCAGGAATTTCTTCAAATTATTGATTTTGAAGGCTAAGGTGTGCCTGATTCAGACCAAAGTCTTTTTCACTTGCTATGTATTTGAGAGTAGGACAATGAATAAAGATGACAAAAGAAGAATTGATGCGTTTGAGCTGTGGTGTCAGAGAAGTGTACTGAATATACCATAGACTGCCAAAAGAACAAATATGTCTTGGAGTGGGTGAAGCCAGAGTGTTCTTTGGAGACAAAGATGATAAATCTCTGTGTCACATACGTTGGGCATGTTGTTAGGAAAGGCTAGTCCTTAAAGAAGGACTTCATGCTTGTTATGGTGGAAGGGACTATGAAAGAGAGAGAGGAAGGCTCTCAACCAGGTGGATTGACACAGTGACTGCAGCAGTGGGCTCGAGTGTGTCAGATATTGTGAGGATGGCACAGATTGGCCTCTATTCGATGGCACCTGACAGCAACAACAGCATGTGCAAGTTCATCTTGTAGCTGAAAAATAAAATCCCTGAGAGCCAAAGTATTACCTTGAATACATCCTACCTGATTCTTTATTCTTTTTGCCTGATATTATTTTTAGGTCTTATTTTATGCATTTAAAAGTGATGACTAAGGACAAGACATGTTTTTGGATAATGCCAACTATGATTTTGCTATTGTTAACTGCTATTGAGTGGTGTACAACTCAGAGTGAACTTATGAACAAAAGATCTGAACCCCTTTCTGTAACTATTATTGCTTCTTTAATGTTCATAGATTTTTCAAAGTCTTATTGTTTAAGAGGTGAATGTCAATCCTGCTTCCAACACTGTCTTAATCTGGGAACTCTATAAACCCCTCTCTGTCATTAATAACTATTGTCATTTGACACACCAGTGGCACAGAGCTCAGTATCACCGAAATCCCTAGTTATCTCAGTAAAGCAAACTGACAGAACAGTGCTATGCCACATAGAACAGTGTTCTTCCCAAACATAATTAACACCAGGCCTAAAGGCCTGCTGCCCTTGGACCCAATGATATCAGTAGTGGATATGAAGTAAATAAAAAGTCATAAGAAAAATAAGAAACTAAAGATACAAATATATGTCATAAAACATTCTGAAGCTTATTATTTAACCCATAATAGCTAAAGGGAATGGAAGAAATTTAAAAAAAAAGTTGACTTGAAAAAATAAAGTATTGAAAAGTTTTCAAAACATCTATAGTGTGAAAAAACCAAAAAGGAAGAAAATAGATGGCATTTCTCAAGCTGAAAAAAGTGAAGAAAAACTCAAGTCACATATTTCAGTATTGAATGATTCCATGGGAAAAAAATTTTCAGAGATGAAGGAAACAACAAAAGAATATTGAAGTAGTACATAGAGCCATTTTACAGCATTCAACAAATTTAAAAGTTTGGATCTGTACAAGAATCACTAGTGTTGAAGGAAGAAGTCCAAGCTGCACTGAAGTCTTGGAAAAATAGCAATGCTCAAGGAAACTAATGAAATACAAATTGAGATGCTTCAAAATAATGAAAAGGGTTTATCTGTGCTCTATTCAGAGTGCAAAGACTTTCAGTTGAGTGACTCTTAACAGCTATAAATAGCATAGGAATTTCAAAACACTTATTGTGCTCATGCAGACAAGGAGACACTCATTCTTAAAGAACATAAGGATACAGTGTGTGTTAAAATCCAGAAAAGCGACTGTCACAGTTATATTCATTTACCACACTTATTGATTTATATGCTGAGAAAATAATCCAAGAAGTAGAATGAAATGTGAGGATTGCAGGAAAACTCATTAATTATCTCTGATATAAAAATGACATAAACTATTTGTATGCTTAAAGTGAGACTTTGAAGCATTTCTTAAAATCAAAGCCCATTGCTTCATAGGTTACAGCTCAGCATAAAGAAAACATAAGTCTTCACAAGCAGGCCAACAAGCAACATAATGATAAATAGAGAAAAGATTGAAATTTTTAACTTTTTAATTTACTTAGATCTACAATTAATGCCCATGGGAGCAGCAATCAAAATTAAACCATATACTGCATTGAAATACTATGTTACCTAAGTCTTAAAAAGTAAAAAACAGGAGTACCAGCTCAAAAACTAAGCTGTGCTTGACTAAAATCATTATTTCTTTCCATCACCTTATATAAACATATAAGCTAAAAAAGAAATAATGGAGACTGAAGAAAAATGTATGCTTTGGACTGTAGTGCTGATGAAGACTGTTGAAGGCACTATGCACTGCAAACGAACAAATGTGTCTTTAAGGAAGTAGAGCCAAAACTCACTTTGGAAAAGAGGATGGCAACATTTCATCTCACACACTTTGGACATATGGTAAGGAAAGACCAGTTCTTGGATAAAAACCTCACCTTTGGCACGATGTTTATGACTGTGTGACAACTTGGATTTGATACTCTGATTTGGCATTTATGTAATGTGACTGTCTATGAGGAGAAATGTGGCATCAGGATTGGTGGAAGATTTATCAACAGTCTGCATTATGCAGATGACACAACCCTGCTTGCTGAAACTGAGGAGAACCTGAAGCGCCTGCTGCAGAGTGTCAAGGACTGCAGCCTCCAATATGGATTGAGACTCAATATCAAGAAGACAAAGATTCTCACCACTGGACCAATTGGTGGTATCAGGATGGATTCGTGAAGAGGTTGAGATTGTACACACCTTTAGTTTGCTTGGCTCCACAGTCAACACTCTTGACACCAGTAGCCAGGAAATTAAAAGCCACATTGCCATGGGAAAATCTGATGTTAGGGATCTCTCCAAAGTACTGAAGAGCAATGGTGTCTCTATGGAGACTAAGGTATGTCTGATACAGGCTATGGTCTTTACTATCACTTGTTATGCATCAGAGAGTTGGACAATGACTAAGAGGATAGAAGGAGAATTGATGCCTTTGAGCTGTGGTGCTGGAGAAGAGTTTTGAGAATACCATGAACTGCTAAGAAAACAAATTCATCCTGGAAAAGGTTAAACAGGGAGACTCCTTGGAGGCAAGGATTCTGAGGCTCCATCTAAGATACTCTGGACATGTTGTAAGGAGAGATTGGTCCTTGGAGAGGAACATCATGCTTGGGAGGGTGAAGGGACAGCGCAGGAGGAGAAGGCTCTCTATAAGGTGGATTGATTCAATGACTGGGGTAATCAGGATGGGTGTGTCAGAGTAGGGTGATTGATACAGGACAGAGAAGAGTTTAGGGCTTTTGTACATAGGGCCACTATGAGTCGCAAGGGACTCAACGGCACATAACAACAACCACCACAACCTTGATTTTGTCCCATATAATCAGCCTTGATTTGATTGACATCTATCTATCTATGATTCCTAAGATTTTGTTTAATCTGTATTCTGTGTTTGTCTTTTCATCCATCTTTAGTTCTTTGGACATGAGTCAGTAGCCTGTCACATTGCCTATTGTTCTTGGATTTGTCAACTTATGAAGTCAGAAATAGGCTGACATATCTGGTGATCTTGGGTTCGTCTTGCCTCTGCAGCCAACACTTTGTCTACTTTTCTATTAATCTTGTATTGACCAGCCCCTATCTGTGGTCAATTGAAGCTCCCACATCTGATCAAGGGACCTCTGACCTGCCAGTCTTTATAAGACTAAGAGTCATTACCTTGAGCTATCTTTCTGTCTCATTTTGCTTCACATGCTTGGTAATGCAAAGATAAATTCAACAAGATGAATCGATACAGTGGCTGCTCAATGTGTTCAAACATGGCAATGATAATGACAATGGCATTGGACCAAGAAGTTTTCATTCTTTTCTGCGTAGGATCCCTATGAGAGACAATCAGATGGCACTGAACAATAAACAACAAATAACTCTTTGGTCTTCTTTTCTCTCAGCCAATACTCATCTTATATTAGAAACGTTCTTAAGTTCTGGTGGCCTAGTGACAAGAATCTCTGCTGCAATCTCAAAGGTTAATCCGCTGGAGGGTCAGCTATGGGTCAATTCCAGCGCTATAATGATACTATAATACAGTTCCAACTCTATAACAGCAGGAACAGTCTTCTAATCTGGCTTGAATTTCTGTGAGTTCCCTGTATGTATATTGTCACAAAGACTTATTATCCTCCATTCTTACACATTTTGATTTTTTGTTTATTTGATATTGATTTGTATACAAAATCCTTGCGTTTCATTCATGAACATTATATTTCGCACATAAAACTTTTTAACTATGTCCAGCAAAATTTTACTTGTGTATGATAACAAATACTAATAATTTCTACATTTTTTTGGAACTTTTTCTTTGGAAGGGACCAGAATAGAGATGTCTGACAATATGTCTCTCAGGTAACTGTCTTTACCCTTTCTTGGCCTAAACAAGTGAATGAAACCAGTACTACATGCAGACGCAAGAATACCTAAAAACTACTAGCATAATGCTGACACCTCGTTTACTCTCTCAAATTTAACTAATTTAATTAAAGGAAATTTGACTATGTGGTTATCATTCTTTTAAGTAGAGAATGCAAACCACTAAAATTTAGTAATAGTTCAGCCTAAATGAAATTTTTTCATTCAAAAGTTAAATTAAAAAGCTGCTTTGAACATTAGCATGCAGATCTCTATTGTGGACATATGTTTTCATTTCTCCTGAGTAAATACTAGGTATGTGACCCCACAATTTTATTCATAGGTATTTACTCAAGAGAAATGAAAGCATATGTCTAGAGAAAGAGTTGAATATGAATATTCCCAGAAATTTTATTCATACTAGGAAACAAACAAACAACAAAACAAAACAAAAAAAACCCAAAAAACTGGTAAGAACACAGTTATCCCATAGGAAACAAATTGATTATATGTATTTGTGGTGAATTAGTGGAAAATAATTCAGAAATAAAAAATGAACAAATTCTTATAGTACAAGAGTGGGGAGTGGTTTGCAGACAGTATGCCCTATTAAAGGGTCTAGATGTAAAGACTGTGCACTGTCTGATTCTATTTATACAAAATTCTTGAACAGGTAAAACTGAGTTATATTGATACAAATCAATATGATAGGCTTGGTAGAGGGTAGGGATGGAATCATTAACTTCAAAAACTTGCAAAGTGGACTTTGGCAGCCAGTGGAATTGTTTAATTGTGGATCATTTTTTTCTTTTTCTTTTAGCTGAATACAATTCAACTGAGTTGATTTGGTTTTAAGATTTAATCTAAAAGAATAAACCTTTTCTGATGTTCTGATGATTGAATTCCTTAGTTCTTATCCTGCTGTTCTTTTTTTTAACCATTTACTGGAAATAATTTCATAGACACGTTTTTACCTATGGATGGTCTGGCTACTCCTCCAAATCTCCTAAATTAGCAAAATACATATGAGGGTCACATTGTTGATGGTGTTATTTTTTTAATTTTCACATTTTGAAATAGTAGTTGATTGACTTATCTAGACTTGACTTACCTTCTTTCATCAAAGTTTTTGGGCTTACCAATGTCACCTTCTAAAAATTCTATTTGTAATAGAGATCACATATGTTTTAAGGCTATCTCTTATTTATTTATGTAGTCATGATATTTTTATTGAACTTAACAAAATATAATTACCAAATTAATATTTCTTTCTCTTGAGTGTATGATTTATTTTTATTTTGAATGCCCAACAAACCACAACTGAATGAACTGAGAAATTTTGGTAGATTCAAACAATGGAATACCACACAGCACGCATGAGCAACGGTTTGGAAAAAAATACTATGTAAGTTAGGAAAGACCAGAGAGCGTAATGCCAAGTGAGCTAACAGTCTCATAAGGACCAATGCTGCATAAGATCGTTACTTTAACAATAGAAGGATAACTAGTAAAATGCGTATGGGTGTCCAAGAGGGAAAGAGGTGGGAACTAAGAGGTGAGGATGGGTAGAGGAGAAATCACAAGGTGGCACAATTTGGTGGGTGGAGGGAGAGGGTAAAGAAAATGTAAAAGACCTAATGGGGACCAGAAAAGATGGGGTAATGGCAGGCATAGTCCAATAGTAATTAATGTTATAAAACACAATGTATGGGAATGATTGTATGAAATATAATGTCAATAAAGGAAAATGTGAAATACACACATAAGAGAAAAAAAACACCCCCAAAACCAAAGCAAAACATGTACTTGGAAAGGTAGTGGGAGAGAACAGGAGAGTAAGACCAGGATGAGATGAATTGACACAGTGACTGGAGAAATGGGTTTAGGTCTGCCTGAAACGATGATACTGGCTTAGGATAGGGCAGGACTCAGAGCTATTGTACCAAAGGGTCCCTAGAGTCAGATGCCTGACAGCATGTAACAACAGTAACAATGTGTGATGAGTGGCATCCACTTCCTAAACAACATGCCTCCAGAAACTCTATGAACTTTGATAAATGTCAATAACTGTAGAGAGGCTTCAGGCCTTTTGTTCATAAGGTCGTTATGAGTCGTGCTGGAGTTGAAGGCAAGATAAAACAATGTTTGAGATACTATAAAAATAAAACAAAATACCTTTGCTTCTTTACCATTTTCAGTGCATTACCAAAGACAATGTAATTAAAATGTTTTAATTTTTAACCTTGGAGATCTGGTTTGTGTTAAAAGGCATAATATCATTGATTTATGCAAATAACATCCAAACTCCATACTACATCATAATTTATGACACTCTTTAATTATATTCCTTTGTCTCCTCACCATCTGGTCATTCCTCTACTGAGTAAACATTCATAAGTCTTTGTAAAAAGACATTTTCCTTGCTTTTAATAATTTTTAAAAAATTCTATTTTTCACTTGATATTTTTAGTCTCTTCTCAAGGTGGTTGTGGTGGCACTGCAAAAATATTTTTTCATAGCAATGAAACTGAAATTACATCCTCCAGATAACACTATGGAAGGAAGTATTTATTTTATGTTTTGGCAAAGAAAATACACTGCAGCAGCTTTATAAATTAGTTTCTAAAAGGTAGCCGAGAGCCTTTTACAACATATGTTGTATACATAAAAAAAGTGCATTGGCACAAATCCTTGACTAATTGTATTTCCAAAGATAAAAAAAAACAAAAACAAAAAAAAAATCCCAAACAAACAAAAAACCTCCCCGAAACAAACAAGCAAACAAAAAATCAAACCCCAAAGCATGCATGCAAACAAAAGAAATAAAACCCCCTTTAGATACATCTTTTCAAAAGTTGATATCTTAAAAAAAATAAGGAATTAAAAAAAATAAACAATGACATTTTTGTGAAGTGGACCTGAATTAGCTGATTTGATTTTGCAAATGTGGAATTTCACAGAAATGTGGTTCTTTTCAAGTGAGATACTGAGGTGCACATGTTGCTGCTAAGGAATAAAATACGTACAGTAATTTTAAAAAAGTATTTTATAAAATTTGCATTTACTTCGTAAAACCCATCACCATCAAACTTTTTGATGCCATCAAAATTCTGTCATCAATAGTAGCTTAGTGGTTTTAACAAATACAATAATTTTTATGACATAGAAATAGAGTGAAACAGATATTTTAGGAAAATATAAACAAACAAACATACATACATACATACATACATACATACATACATACATACATACATACATTAAAAACATAAGAGAAAACACATAATCTCATGTACTTGAATTTAGGGGTTTTTCCCCCCAGATATATATCTTATATATTGCATCCAATTGACTTGTAGGTTATAGTTATTATTGGTTGTTGCCTATTTGATTTTTACTCATAAGGACTCTACATGAAAGTGAAGACATGCCACACAATATTTTCTTGCTAATAATTTTTACAGGACCAGGTCATCATGTCTTTCTGTCATGGAATTGTTGGGTACATGTGTACGAATATGAGGTTGTCTCTTGCCTATCCTTAAAGTGATCTAATGGCTTAATGGTAAGGAGGTGCACTGTAAACCCAAAGACAGGAGGTTTGAATCCACCAGATACTCTGGGAGAAAGAGGAGCAATTCCTTTTCTTATGTTGTTGTTGGTATTGTTTTGTGCCATCGAGTCGTTTGCGACTCATAGAGACGCTATGTACAAGATCTCTAAATGCTGTTCCACCCTGTGCCAACCGAGCCATCTCAAACACACTTATTCCCACCGCTCCAGTCACAGAATCAATCCATCTCATCGGAGGTCTTCCTCTTCTTTGCTGCCCCTCCACTCTGCCAAACATTATGTCTCTCTCCAAGGACCAGTCCCTCCTTGCAACATGCCCAAAGTATGTCAGACGAAGCTTCAGAATCCGTGATTCCAAGGAGCATTCCGGCTTCACTTCTCCAGGACAAACCTTTTTGTTCTCCTAGCAATCCATGGTATATTCAACACTCTTCTCCAGCACAACAGCTCAAAGGCATCAGTTCTCTAACAACCCTTTTCACTGTCCAACTCTCTGATGCATAGCACGTAATTGCAAAGACTATAGCCCAGATCAGGTGCACCTTAGTCTCCAGCCTGACGTCGTTGCTTTTCAGTACTCTTGAGAGGTCCCTCACAGCTGACTTTCCCAATGCAAATCGTCTCTTGATTTCCTGGCTCCTGTTACCAAGAGTGTTGATTGTGGAGCCAAGCAAACGAAAACTGTTTACTATCTCAATCGCTTCACCATCCATACTGATGCTGCCAGTTGGTCCATTGGTGAGAATCTTTGTTTTCTTGATGTTGAGCTTCAATCCAGATTGGAGGATGAAATCCTTGACCTTCTGCAGCAAATGCTTCAGGTCCTCCTCAGTTTCAGCAAGCAAGGTTGTGTTATCTGCATAAGGCAGGTTATTGATGACTCTTCTACCAATCCTTATGCCACATTTCTCTTCGTACACCCAGCGTCTCAGATGATCTGTTCTGAACACAGAATGAAAAGGTATGAAGACAGAATACATCCGTGACGGATCCCCTTCTTGATTTTGAACGCTATAGTGTCTCCTTGCCTTGTTCTGACGACTGCCTCTTGGTCCAAGTATAGGTTTCACATTAACACAATCAAATGTTCTGGGATTACAATTCTTCTCAGAGTAGCCACAGCTTGTTGTGATCCACACAGTCAAAAGCCTTTGCATAGTCAATGAAGCACAGATAGACATTCTTCTAGTATTCTTTGCTTTCTGCCAAAATCCATCTTTGTTGTTGTTATTGTT
>NW_006399760.1:27825524-27840993 GCF_000299155.1 Elephantulus edwardii | reverse complement strand
TTAGCTATAATATCCCTAGTACCATGACCTCTTCTAAATCCAGCCTCTACACCTGGCAGTTCTCTGTTGACATTTTGTTCCAAACGTTTTTGTATAATTTTCAGCAGAATCTTGCTTGCATGTAATATTAATGATATTGTTCGATAATTCCGCACTCTGTTGGGCCACCTTTCTTTGGAATGGGAACAAATATCGATCTTTTCCAGTCAGTGGGCCAGCTGGCTGTTCTCCAGATTTCTTGGCACAACTTAGTGAGCACATCCAGGGCAGTGTTTGTCTGTTGAAATATTTCAAGTGGGATGCCATCAACTCCTAAAGCCTTGTTTTTTGCCAATTCCTTCAGAGCAATTTGAACTTCCTCCTTCATCACCATAGGCTCTTGCTCATATGTCATTTCATGACATTCTTCTGTGTCAGCCAATTCCTTCTGATATAGTGACTCTGAAAAGCCACTAGAGGGTTAGTGATAAGTTGGTTGCTACTTGACGATACATTAAGAACAATAAAATCCTTAAAATGTGAGAATGAAAATGTATTGCAAATACCAGTATGTTTGCTCATTTCATATTTCCTAGTTGTCGGTGACCCTGCAGCCATTTAGTCTAAGAGTCCGTTGCTATTGTTTTTATTGTTGTGTTCTGCCAAGTTGGAACAGACTCGTAGCTGATTTTCCAAAGGATTTTCAGAGGCTATAAATTGCACTAAAGGAGATTTCCTCATTTTTTCCCTTTGAGCAGCTTGTGGATTCAAACTGTATGCTTTTGGATTTGTTTTAATTCTAGATATTTTATACTAGCTTTGTCTTTTTTACAGAATTAATAAGTGCTCTAACATTCATGTGGCCTTGAATGAACCAGACAACTTGAATATATTGATATTGCTAAATCCATGGAAAAGTTGAATTTAAAGTAGCTAAGAAATAAAATAATCAAATATTAATTGTGCTTCAGCTTGCCATTTCAAACTATGCAAAGAATTATTTTAGATTCTCAATATTCTCTCGGTAAAAAAATTAGCGTGATGTAATTTTCTGTTTCTTCTAGATTATTGTCCCTTTTTGTGTTCTGTTTTGAAAAATTAACCTACTTCAAATTAACAAAGGTCTTCTTTCGTTTTCTTCTAAAATCCTCATTATTTTCTTTTCCCATTTATACTTGGAATTGGCTTAAAATTACATTTTTTGTTTGGTGTTTAATAAGATTCAGATTTGGTTGTTTCTGTTTTGGGTTTTTTTATTTGGTTTTTGTTTTTGTTTGTTCCCCATCTCACTCTTCTAATGAGACATTTCATTTGACTTAACATTACCCTTTGTAATCACACCATACTGAAATTTTACCTTAATCTGTCTTGTGTGTATGTATATACGTGTGTGTGTGTGTGTGTATGTATGTGTGTGTGTGTGTGTATATATATATATATGTGTGTGTGTGTGTATATATACATGTGTATGTATACACACACACACACACACACACACACACTTTTCCTCTGCTGTTTCGAGGATCTATTTTCCCTTACAGTAGAATTAATAATATACTGTCAAAATCTATATGGTAAGTTTGGGGGGATTTCTAGTGGTTGTTGTTCATCCTCTCAAGATAAAATCAACTGTCTACCAATTTCTTGTCAAAACATTCCATAAAATTTTAAACAATACCTTAACTGTCTATTTCAGTAAAAAAAGTAAAATAAAGAAAACCTATACTTGGACCAAGAGGCAATGGTCAGAACAGAGCAAGGAGACACTACATGGCTCAAATTCAAGAAGGGGATCTGTAAGGGATGTATTCTGTCTCAATACTTTTTCAATCTCTATGCAGAATGCCCTAGTTACTTCAAATAGTTCAAAAGCAAGTAGCTCCAAATAATAATAAACAGAAGTAAAGCAAATGAGTAAAATGTTCAATAAAATAAGATAAAGAAGATTGATAGATTACACTTAAGAATACCAAAAAGATAAAAGTGAATAGGCAGCATAATGGAAGAAGAATTGACCTGTACTTGACAAACCTATTTCCTCTAGAATACAAAATTTAAACAACAGAGAGGGAAGAATAAAAACATCTAAAGAAAGTTCTAAATATGTTGGGATTTAAAAGAGATGTTCATGAACTTTTTTCATGTAAGACTGAGCAATGTGTTATGACCATTTCATATGTGAGAAATTTCAAAGATGAAGAAGAAATATGCTTTAAAAGAAAAAGGAGTCAAAAATTTAGGATAAATTAACAAGAGTTTACATAAAAGAATATATCACAGATAACCTGTATAACATTTTTTAAAAATTTCATCTAAGTGATTAGGGTCATGTATTGAAGGGATACTAACCAATATGTTTCAAATGACAAATGGAGTACTGGATGGACTCTCCAATCTGTGCCAAGAAATTCAGAGGACAGCTGCCTAGCTGTCTAGAAGGATCTGTATTTGTTCCCACTCCCAAGAAAGGTGATCCAACAGAATGTGGAAATTATCAAACAATATCATTAATATCACAAGCAAGCAAAATAAAGCTTAAGATAATTTAAACATGATGAGAATAGAGAACTTCCAGAAGTTCAAGCAAGATTTAGAAGAGGGTATGGCACAAGGAATATAATTGCTGATATCAAATGTATCTTGCCTGGAAACAAGGAATACCAGAATAATGTCTACGTGTATTTTATTCACTATGCGAAGACATTCAACTATATGGATCATAACAAATTACGCCTAACATTGAAAAAGAGTGGGGGTCCCAGAACACTTAATTGTGTTCATGGGAAACCTACAACTAGATCAAGATACTGTTGTGTAAACAGAGCAAGGAAGCACTACATGTTTTAAAATTAAGAAAAGCATATGTCATGGTTATAGTCTTTCTCCATACCTATTCACTCTGTATGCTGAGCAAATTATTCAACATGCTGGACTCTATGAAGAAGAATGTATAGCATCAGGATGGGAGAAGACTCATCAATAACCTTCATTATGTAGATGACATAACCTTACTGAAAGCGAGGAGGACTTGAAGTATTTGCTGCAGAAGATCAAATACTGCAGTCTTTAATATGGATTGCATTTTAACAACAAGAAAACAAAAATTCATACCTCTAGGCCACACACTGATAGAGAAAAGACTAAAGCTGTCAACAAGTTTATCTTAATAGGAGCCACAATCAATACAGTTAATACCAGCAGTTAGGAGATAAGGAGATAGGAATCCCAGAACACTTGATCGTTCTAATGCGAAACTTATACTTGGACCAGGAGGCAGTCGTCAGAACAGAGCAAGGGAACACTGCATGGTTCAAAATTGGGAAGGGTGTACGCCAGGGATGCATCCTATCTCCATACCTTTTCAACCTGTATGCAGAACAGATTATCCGGGAGGTGGGGCTCTATGAGGAGAAATGTGGGGTCAAGATCGGTGGACGATTTATCAACAACCTGCGTTATGCGGATGACACAGCCCTGCTTGTTGAAACTGAGGAGAACCTGAAGCGCCTGCTGCAGAGTGTCAAGGACTGCAGCCTACAATATGGATTGAGGCTCAATGTCAAGAAGACAAAGATTCTCACCACTGGACCAATTGGCAGCATCAGGATGGATGGTGAAGAGATTGAGATTCTACACAGCTTTAGTTTGCTTGGCTCCATAGTCAACAGTCTTGGCACCAGCAGCCAGGAAATTAAAAGGCGCATTGCCATGGGAAAGTCTGCTGTTAGGGGCCTCTCCAAAGTACTGAAGAGCAATGGTGTCTCTCTGGAGACTAAGGTGTGTCTGATACAGGCCATGGTCTTCGCAATCACCTGTTATGCATCAGAGAGTTGCAAATGACCAAGGAGGATAGAAGGAGAATTGATGCCTTTGAGCTGTGGTGCTGGAGAAGAGTATTGAGAATACCATGGACTGCTAGGAAAACAAACAGATTTGTCCTGGAGAGAGTTAAACCGGGTGGCTCCTTGGAGGCAAGGATTCTGAGGCTCCATCTAACATACTTTGGACATGTTCTGAGAAGAGACCGGTCCTTGGAGAGGGACATCATGCTTGGGAGGGTGGAGGGACGGCGCAGGAGAGGAAGGCCCTCTATGAGGTGGATTGATTCAGTGACTGGGATAATTGGGATGGGAGTGTCAGAGACAGTGCGATTGGCACAGGACAGAGCGGAGTTTAGGGCTGTTGTACATAGGGTCGCTATGAGTCGCAGGCGACTCGACGGCTCATAACAACAACAACTAACAATTGTACTGGGAAAGTCTGCAGTCAAGGCCCTCTTCTAATTACTGTAGACCAATGATCTTAGCTTCAGAAATAATGGGCAGTTGATTTAAGACCATGGTATTTTTCATCATACCCTATGTTGCCGAGAACTGGACAATAAATCAGAATGACAGAAGAAAAATTGATGCCTCTGAATTTTGGTGTTGGAGAAAAGTACTTAATATCTCATGACTTCAAAAAGAACAAGCAGGTATGTCTTGAATGAGGTGCAGTCAAGAGCACTCCTTGAAGGAAAAGATAACAAAATTTCATCTATCATATTTGGGCATGTTTCTAGGAGAGGCTATTCCTTGGAAAGAGATATCATGTTTGGGAAATTAGAAAGACAGTGAAAGAAAGGAAAATCCTCAACCAGGTGAGTCCACACAGTGACTTAATCAGAGATTGTGAAGATCACACAAAATACAACAGGTTTTAGATCCATTGTTCATCGGATCAGCAACTTGAGGTACCTAATAACAATTTTCTGTGATATTTTCTAAAAAATGTGATGGTACCAGAAATCCTGGATACCCAAAAAAAGAAAGTTAAATAGAACTCTAAACTATAAATTCTAATTATTTCAATATTAAATTATATTCAGGTTGCTTTTAACTGGTTACTGTGATCATGTGAGCTATTAAGACTTGCTAATTGTCTGTAATCAGTGTATTTTAGTGTAAAGGTCAAATAACTTATGCTTTCCAAATGTTAAAAAATGCACTGAATAGTCAAAATGTCAGATTAAAAATGGCAATCATGTGTGAAATTAGCTAGGATAGCTTTACTTCCAAAGGAAGTTAATGAATCATATTTTCTTAATATTTATGCATAGACAGTGGTTATGGCATTTATAAATTTTTACTCTAAATACTTTTCTGTAAAACAAGTTTGATATGCTTTTAAAATTAATTACAATATCTACATCAACAGACAACTGCCAGAAGTGCAGGCTGGCTTTAGAAGGGGTCGTGGTACTAGGGATATTGTAGCTAATGTGAGATGCATCTTAGCTGAAAGCAAGGAATACGAGAGGAGTGTCTGTATTTTATTGATTATGCAAAGGCATTTGACTGTGTGGATCACAACAAACTGCCTGACTCTAAGAATGTAAATCTGAGAACACTTGATTGTGCTAATGCGAAACCTGTACTTGGTCCAGGAGGCAGTCGTCAGAACAGAGCAAGGAAACACTACATGGTTCAGCATTGGGAACAGTATATGCCAGGGATGTGTCCTATCTCCATACCTTTTCAATATGCAGATCAGATTATCTTTAGGGTGGGCTCTATGAGGAGAAGTATGGCATCAGGAGTACTGAATATACCACGGACTGCTAAGAAATTGAACAGGTTCATTCTGGAGAGCTTTAAAACAGGGTGCTCCTTGGATGCAAGGATTCTGAAGCTTCGTCTGACATACTTTAGACATGTTGCAAGGGGGGACCAGTCTTGGAGAGGAATGTCATGCTTGGGAGGGTGGAGGGATGGTGCAGCAGAGGAAAGACCTTCTATGAGGTAGATTGATTCATTGACTGGGGTAAGCAGAGTGGGTGTGTCAGAGACAGTGAGATTGGCACAGAATGGAGCAGAGTTTAGGTCTGTTGTATATAGTTCCTATGAGTTGCAGGCGACTCAATAGCACATAGTAACAAAAACAACAACAACAATTCAAAGCCTTAATATATATTACATACACATTTTCTTTTTCTAGACATATACAACATAAAAGCGCCATAATGGAATTAAAAAATATTTCTGCAAAAACTGAAGAAGGTTAATTTACTTAAAATGAAAACTCTGTCTAAATATATTAAATGATATTTATTCTTCTGTGTTACTCAATTTTTAAAGATCGTTCATCTCAATTAGCTATCATATCTTCTGTAATTACACTGTTTTAGTAGCTAGAAAATGGAAAAATAATTAATGTAGTAATTTTTCCTTATCTTGATTATATATTGGGGAGACATTAATATGTCCTCTGAACGATATTTTTACTACAAATTTGAGGTAGTTCATTGCATAATTGGGGGAAAATCATTTATGTTTATTTTCTATAAGCTTTTAGAAAATGCTAAAGGGTGTATGAGTTTCGAGCCCACCAGCTGCTCTGGAAGAGGATGGGAAATCTCCTTCTGTGTGATTAACTGCCTCTGAAAACCCACTGGAGTGTCAGCTACTGGTCTATTCTGACTCTCTAAGACATAAGAACATGGTAAAATCCATAGAGTTGTGCTGCTACTCTGCTTACTTTAAAGTCTCGAAGTTAGAATCTGTCTACAGCTGCACATAAGAAAGAAAAACTATCTCCTCCCATTATAATCTACAGTCTCAGAAACTCAATGGAGGTTGGCTAGGAGTTAAATCTTACTCTAGAGTAGGGAGTTTGCGTCTTTAATGTTTTAAGTGGTAGTTCATTTCTTCCTTTAAGAAGAAAGATCTTCAAATAGATGGGTTGACACAGCGACTGTATTAATGGACTTGAGGTCTGAGAATAGTACAGGGTAGGGCAAGGTTTAAATCTGTTGTCACAGAATCTTTATGAGTCAAAATCATCTCAACAGAAGCTAACAAATGAAATAGTGTGTGATGTGTTCTCGGAAGTGCTCTTCTTCTTCTTCTTTTTTTTTTTTTTTTGCTTAATTTTTTTTTTCAGTGAACATCTACAGAGATTTTGGAATTCCATTCCTTTAGAAGTGCTCTTCTTGTGACTAGCTGTAATACATTAGCCAAACAATCCTGCTCTTGCCTCTGTTTTTACATTGCCCACTACACCTGCTTCTCTTGTCTCAAGGAACTGCTGTGCTGTTTACTTCTGTGTGGTTGAATGTCTGTTTCTGGTTTCTATTCAGCCCTGTCCTTATGTGTTCTCTAGGCTCATATAATTATATTTTAGTGGAGAGTATTTATGGTACTGAGTGGGTTAGAATGAGAACCTGTCCAAGAAGAATAATTCAGGCTAGTGTCAAGCAATGACAATTACAGTCATCTTTTAGCTGTAGAACAAGTGGCTGTTTCTATTTAATGTAATAACCTAAACTGTATCACGGAGATATTAGTTTTGTAATCATCATTGCTAGATTTATATTTATTTCCTTCACTCATTCTGTAAATGCATAGAAGTGACCTCTGAACTCAAGAACCTTGACTGCTCATAATGGTCATTTTCAAATTCAAACTGCTTACTGATGTTGAGCTTCACAGAATGATGCTAGTACAGAAAGCCTGTTTGCAAGATTCAAATGGAGTTAGCTTTATAGTTTGATTTCTTAGCTTGGTATCTTGGAATACTTCCATAAGCCCTCTGAGTCTCCACTAGATTTTCACTTATAAAGGAATTCATAGGGATATTTTATTTTGGTCCTGTAGTGAAAATCAAATCACATAGCATATATGAAGTACATAGTGTAGTTACTTGCACACGAGTGGAAACTGATTCAGAGATGACCCTATAGAGGGTTTGATCCTAGTGGGCTTTTGGAAGCTATAAATTGTACAGAAGGAGATGGTCTTTCTTTCTCACACAGAGCTCCAGATGGATTAGAACCACCAAAAGAGATGTTACTTTTCAGTTAGCAACACAACTCCCTACAGACTATGCCACCAGAGCTCCCTGATTAAATATTGGTTGTTGTTGTTTGTTGTTGTTATGTGCCACTGAGTCACTTGCAGCTCATATCAACCCAGTGTGCAACAGCCCTTAACACTGTTCTATCCTTTGCCAAACTTATTGTGTCTGACACACCTACCCTCGTTATCTCAGTCACTGAATCAATCCATCTCATTGAGGGTTTTCCTCTCTTGTACTGTCCCTCCACACTTTCAAACATAATGTCTCTCAGCAAGAACTGGTTTCTCCTTGGAACATGTCCCAAATATGTCCAACAAAGCCTCAGAACACTTGCCTTCAAGTAGCAGCCTGGTTTTATCTTCTCTATGACGAACCTGTTTGTTCTCCTCTCAGTCCATTGTATAGTCAATACTCTTCTCCAGCACCACACACAGTTCAAAGGCATCAATTATCTTCTATCATCCCTAGTCATTGTCCAGCTTTCCGACGCATAGCAAATATTTGCAAAGACTATGGCCTCAATCAGGAGCACCTTAGTCTCCAGAATGACATTGTTGCTCTTCAGTACTCTGGAGAGTTGGTGTTTATTGTTGTTGTTGTTGTGTGCCATCGAGTCACTTGCAACTTATAGAGACCCTATATAAGAGCCCTAAACCGTGCTCTATCCTGTGCCAACTTCACCGTCTCCGACACACTCACTCCCACTGTAATGAATGAGTTATAGTAATAATTGTAATTAATGTTAGAAAACTAAATGTCTATGAATGATTGAATTAAAACGCAGTATGATTTGAATGTTCACTCAAATATAATAAAAAAATTTAAAAAGAACAAACAAAAAGGATGTTGCTGTTTATGAGTAGATGCCGAACACAGTAATTCTATATGGCAGTGTAGAACTACCTCATAGAGTTTCTAAGGTAGTAAAGTTTTACAGAGGGAGACTGTCACATTTTATCCTAAGTAGCATCTCATGGGTTTGAACTCCTAACCTTTAGTTACGAATCAGGCACTTTCCCACTGCACCATCTGAGATTAAGTAGCATCAAATCAATATTAAAATTTAATGAGCTACATTTGAATAACTTTTAATCTTTATAACATTTATTTTTTAATTCTTTCTGAACACATCATAAAATTCAAAATCAGAGCTTGAGACTTGATCCTCACTGGAAAAAAATGTGAATGTGTGATTTTTCAAAGATCTTCTTGTAGTATGGAAATAGATTTTATTCAATTCTAAGACAAATATCAAATGGGTTTAATAATTTAAAAATATGTATTTTAACATAATATAATGAATTATAATTATTGTTGATAAGTATGTATCACTGCTCTTTTTTCACTTAGATATGCATCAAAAGATTAAGATATACTTATGGGGAGAAAATGCCTTCATATTTTCAGGCTATTTTTTAAATATTTAAAGATACATTAAGTTTTAAAAGTGAAATTCTCCCGAGTTTAGCTTTAAATATATTTCTTCTATTTTTATAATTTATTTTGGTTTACCTTACAATTATCTAGTTATTTGGTGAAATTGTTTTTAGTTTCTTCTGAATCAAAAAATATAAATATTAGAAAAAAGATAATGTCTTCCCTATATTTGAGAGCAAATAATGAATACTAGAAGTTAGAAAAAAGTTATGGGATTGTTTGGGCTTTATAAATAGGAATACTCTGTTCAGAATATAAGAGAGATCCATGTATGGCTGTAAGTACCTGGTTTTAAAGCATATCCTTTAAAGCCTGTGGCAGATATTGCGGCTTATTCATCAGATCCTGCTTAAGCACCAGAACTGCAATCCCTCAACTGCCAAGAGTGTTGACTTTTCAGGAAGCTACCTTATTCAAGATGACAAGGCCTCCCCAGGGGCAGCCAGAATCCAAAGATTAGTCATATGAGTATACAAAAGGACTACTTTCTTGGAGTCAGAAAATCTTCTGTAGGATGTTAAAGTTCTGAAAATTCACTGAAAGGGAAATTGAAGCTTCTGTTACAACTACTTCACCGCATTTTCTCCCCTTCTCTTATGTTTGCATTTCCCCTAACAATACCTCCTAATAAGTCTCTTGCTCAAAACCTCAAGTGTCAGAATTGGCTTGGCATGACATCATGGTGTGACATTACTATCAATGCTCCAGCCTTTACTTAGCTGCACATATGCCTTAGTTTGACCTCATTGTCTGTCCCAACCTCTGTTGAGGGTGTATTAAACAAAAGTTGTCAGTTGTTAGATTTCAAAAAAGTGCTTTGTAAATCGAAGATAAAAACTGTATGATCAAAATAATTGAAAATAATAATTTAGTGTATGCAAACTTAATAATTTCCTATTAGAAAAATATATCTGAAAATAGCTTTAGCACCAATTTCAAAATGCTAATATGAATAATAAATTCAATATTTTTCATATATATTTAAGTAAAAGAGATATCTGAAATTTCTAAAATTTTACTAGGGAGCCCCGTAGGCCTAGTGGCAAGAAGTATTCTTCTTTTTCTGCTTTAGTTGCTAAAAATCACTACATATAATTACTTTTATTTGTTTGTTTCCTAAGAGGGAAAGTGTAACAGTCTGAATAGTTTTCCTTAGCTTTTCTGTAAGAAGTGGTTTGGATTAATTTATCTAAAAACCAATACCAAGGACTTACAATTATTAGATTGAAAGTGATAACTAAACAATGCAAACTATGATTATGCATTAAGGATGAAGAATAATTTAATTTAAATACTAGGTAGCCAACTGAAAAGGAAAGGAAAAAATAGCAAGCATCAACTACCTATCATTTCACATTGTCTACTTGAAAATATGATGCTTGTCATTTTTTTTCCTTGCTGTATAGTGTTACTGTCCTCCAAATTTCTTGACACATCTAGAGGTGCATCTGTTTGTTGAAATATATATAATTCCTAGGGCTTTACTTTTGCCTATTCTTTCATAGCCCCTTGAAGTTCTTCCTTTATTACTGTTGGTCCTTGATCACCTGCTACTTTCTGAAATGATTCTGTGTCACCTAATTCTTTTTGTCACAGTGGCTCTGTGTATTCCTTCCAACTTCTTTTGATGCTTCCTGGATCATTCACAATTTTGCCTATGTAATCTTTCAGTATTGCAATTTGAGGCTTGAGTTTGTCCTTCAGTTATACCAACTTGATTTTTATTTTCTAGCTCTAGCTCTTTTCACATATTATTACAACATTTTGTTTTTCTTCTAAAGCTTCCTTTTGAAATCTATTTAAATCTTTTACTTCATCATTTCTTTATGAAGAAAAGTATGACATGAGGATTGAAAGAAGACATTAATAACGCTACTCACTGAAAGTGAGGAGACTTTGAATTACTTGCTACAGAAGGTCAAGGACTACAACTTTCAATATGCATTACATCTCAACATCAAGAAAATAAAAATCTTCACCACAGGGCCTGTAGGCAGCACAAAGATAAATGAAGAATGTTTAAAGTTGTTAATAATTTAATTTTACTTGAATCCCCAATCATCACCCTTGGACCTAGCAGTCAGGAAATCAAAAGAGGAATTGCATTGGGAAAATCTGTTATCAAGGACTGCTCCAGAGGGCTGATGAGCAATGAAGTCCATCTAACAACTAAAATGCACCTGATCCAAGCTATGATATTTTCAATTGCATGCTATGCATCAGAAAGCTGGGCAATGACTACAGGTGACAGGAGAATAGTCAGTGTCTTTGAACTGTGGTGCTACAGAAGAGTACTGAACATTCTTTGGGCTGCCAAGAGAACATTCACATCTGTGATGGAGAAATTGAAATCAGGCTGCTCCTAAGAGGCAAGAATGGTGAATCTCTGTCTCACATACTTTGGGCATATTCTCAGGAAAGGCCAGTCCTTAGAGAAGAACATCATGCTTAGAAAGGTGGAGAGCCAACGCAAGAGAGGAGGACCCTCAATGAGATGGATTGACACTGACTACAGCAATGGGTCCAAATATGTCAGAGACGATGAGCTTGGCTCAGCAGAGGACAAGTCAGAGCCATTGTTAGTATGGTTGCTATGACTTGACTGGTAAGCACATAACAATATATAGTTTTTAATAATATATAATTACTGTAATGTACCTTTAAGTTGGAACCATCTAATAGCTGATCCTTCAGCACGTTTTTAAAGGCAGTGAATTGCCCTGGAAGAGATAGTCCATGTTTCTCTTGTGGAACAGCTGGTGGGTTTACCACACCTACTTTCAAGACTGAACTGACTTACAGCTGACCCTCCAGTGGATGTTCTTTGTCAATAAATTGCATGTGAGGACATTGCCGGTGTACTTCGCTTAAAGCAGCAGTGGTTTCAAACTGCAAGACTCAGCACTCCTTACTACTAGGCCATCAGAGCTTCCTCTTACATAGGAAATATAATATGGAAACAATATTTTAATACATAATTATAAATATGAAAATACTATAGACAAAATACTAAGTAATTTTTTTAATATAAGACACAACCTTATTTGCCAAATCTGAGGAGGATCTGAGGCATTTGCTGCAGAAGGTCAAGGACTGCAGGATTCAATATGGATTGAAAGTCAACATAAAAAAAATAAATAAAAAGATTTTTACCATTGGGAAAATTGGCAGCATCATGAGAGATGGAGAAGAGATTTGAGATTATTAACAACCTTAGCTTGTTTGGCTCCACAATCAACACTCTTGGTACCAGCAGCCAGGACAGATCTGTTATCAGGGACCTCTCCAGAGTCCTGAAGAGCAACGATGTCAGTCTGGAGACCAAGGTCTGCCAGATCCACCCATGGTCTTCACAATTACTTGTTTTGCATCAGAGAACTGGATAATGAATAAGGATGATAGAAGAATTGATACATTTGAGTTGCGATCCTGAAAAAGGGTATTGAATAGACTGTTAAAAAGAACAAACAGGTCTGTCTTGGAGAGGATGAAACTAGGTTGCTCCTTGGAGGCAAAGATTCTGAAACTCTATCTGACATACTTTGGACATGTTGCAGGGAGGGACAGTATTTTGGGTGGGACGTCATGCATGAAAAGGTGGAGGGACAGCCCTTGATGAGATAGATTGACTTAGTAACTGAGGTAATAGGGGTAACTGTGTTCAGAGCTGTTGTACATAGGGTCACTATGAGTCACAGGTGATTAGATGACACATAACAACAACAACAACAGATATTTCTTAATTAATAATAAGTTTGACAACTAGGATCCACTCAGTAGTTTGGCAACCACAATCCATTAAGTAGTACCTTAGAAAATAGGCCTGGCATTGAACTTCTGAAAGATTACATCATTAAAAGAACCTATGGATCAATTCTGTTTCACATAAATGAGGTTGCCACAAATCACTCAATGACAAGAACAACAAAGTTGTTTTTTCCCCAAGTAGGATAAAGTAGTGAAAAGACTTAATTCAAGTTTGGATTATTTTCTTGTTTGAATTGTTTTAAATTATGTGTTTTCAGTTGTGCAAGACATTTTTGAAAGGTATAATAAGTGTTGACGTAGATTTTTTTTACCATTAGGGGACACAGGTCCCGAAAGGTTCTGGGGTTAGTGAGAGGCTTCCTGTTTCTTTAGATGGATCAAATCTTATAGGCCTCAAATAGATGGCAGTGCACTTTAAAAGTGGGGTAGCTGATTCCCGCTAAACCTCTGAAGATGAAGGTCACAAAGCAGCTAAAAGAGGTTCTCAAATAAATACGATGCAATTTGCAAGACACATTCATAAAAAGCTGTCATGTTCTAAAGACCTCACACTCCATGAATCTTTATTGAAGCATATCAAACAAGGATAATATAGGTCGAATTATTTTAACTTCACTCTCTTTCATTGTTACTGTGTTCCCTAGAGTTGCATCTGACCCATATCTGACCGTCCAGAAGGCTTTCAGAGGCAGTTAATCGTACAGGAGATTGCCCATCCTTCTCCCATCGAGCACCTGGTGGCCTTGAATCACATGCCTTCAGGATTGCAGTGCAGATTCTTGCCACTAGCCACTAGAGCTCCTTGCTGTTTCAGTCCCCTAGAAATCAAATCACAGTGATATCTGATGGATTAGTTAGTCTATAGGGAGTTGTGAGGCTAACCCAAATGCCACACTTCTATGGTGGTTCCAATCTACCAGTGGCTTCTCTGGAGAAAGATGGAAAGATCTCCTCTGATGTTATTCACAATCTTGGAAACACAGTGCAGGCTCAATTATGATTAGATTCTAACATGATGGCAATGATATTTTGAGAAATAAATAACACTAGTTTCAGAGAGATGACATCCAAATTCATTGATAACTTCTAATGTGTTAGATTGTGGGTATTTTTATAATCTTCTCCAATCTCTTAGCAGAGTAAGAAAATAACGAAGATACTTTTTATTATCTCACTGATCTATTTGTTGCTAGAATACTGCAGAAGCATATAGTGATCTGTTTGTTAGGATATTTTTTTCTTTTTCCTATTTCTGAACTCAGGAACCACAGCTCAATCCTTAAGCTCCCACCTTTGCTTATTTTCTGTCATGACCTAAATTACAGACCCCTGCATAAACTCCCCCTTCTTTTTATTATGCGTTTCACAGTGTGCAATTTTGCTAAAACAAGCCCTTTAATTATATGTTGCTGAGCATGTCACCAACTGTTAAATGACTCCTGTGTTGTAGGCAGAGAAGCTGTGAGTCCTGCAAGGTTCTGAAGTTCCCATTGCATGCACAGTCCCCAAGAACAGCTGTTAACAAATCTGTCAGCGGCTTGTGGAAAGAGGAACCAGGCTGTGCTCCTCCTGTGGTTTTGGTCAGAGAAAGCAATTTGAATTTTGGCAGGCTCAGTGGGCAAGAGCAAAGACAGGCCAGGTCTAATAACAGCTTAACGTGAAACATTTGGAATAATCTATCAGAGAGAAATTTATTTTTGGGAATGCAGTCAATGTAAGACTTATTGAATAATAAGAAATTATTCCTTAATTCTTTAAAAAGAAATTCAATATTATATTGGACTATCTTACATTAAACAAATGATCAAAATAAAGTAGGTTAGAGAATGACTTGGGTAGTAATGTGGATCAATTGTAAGAAAACTTTTATATTATTTGAATTTCCCACATCTTACTATAGAGCAGGGAGCTCTGGTAGCATATCATCTATGGAGTTTCTGCTAACCCAAAGATTATGCTTCTATGATGATTCAAAACCAGTAGCAGCTCCTCTGAAGAAAAATGGACAATCTCCTCCTGTGCAATATGCAGTCTCAGAAACCTCTGGTTCTAAACTGTGAGGTGGTTCCAACTCACTAGCAATTAATATCTTTAGTTATTACAGTGCAGACTCTTTAACTGTGTTGTTGTTGTTGTATATCGTAGAGTCAGAACCGACCCATAGTTGACCCTCTACTGGGTTTTCAGGGGCAGTTAATCTCTTAGGAGATTGCTCACTTTTTTCCCGCAGAGCAGCTGGTGGCCTTTAACTGTGTACCTTCAGGATTGCAATACCTGATTCTTACCATAGACCACCCCAGATAGATATAAAGTACGATATATTACTGTTGTGTGTAAGCATGTGCGTGTTCTTAGTAACTTCTCCAGGTGACAAAACTATCTAGTTGTGATGTACATCTATTTTATATAAAACTATGAAGAACGACTTAGGATGAAGCATGGGCATTGT
>NW_006399760.1:27823423-27825424 GCF_000299155.1 Elephantulus edwardii | reverse complement strand
AGAATGCAAAAAGGTCACTACAAATAAAAGATTATTTTACAAAAGAATATTGTACTAGAATGTCAAGAAACCAAGTTAAAGGGAAGAAATCAGGAAGTTAAGGAGCTGAATAGAAGATTTCAAAGGGCAGCTCAGGAAGATAAAGAAATGTATTATAGTGAAATGTGCATAGAGCTAGAGTCAGAAAATCAAAAGGAAAGAACATTCCCAGCATTTCTTAAGCTGAGGGAACTGAAGAATATATTTCATCCTTAAGTCACAATACTTAAAGATGCTATGGGCAGAATACTGAATGATCAAGGAAGCATTAAAAGAAGATGGATAGTGGAATGGACTTGGGGGAGGGATTGTATAACAGTGAAAGAATTTTTCCTATGCTTTTCAAAGAGAAGAGCAAACTGGGGAGAGTCTGGGCAGGGAGAAAATTGCAACAATGAATGAATGGAAATCCAAAGTCTCTATAATCTTTCACTAAAATGAATAAAAAATATTTTTTAAATACTCATTTGTTACTGTAGTGTAAACACATGGGTTGGTTTGAAGTGAAGCATCCTCATAGGCGTGTATGTCACACACATGTCAACTTCCTGTCTTACAAAGAAAGAGGAGTTTGTTTGTGCGACAGTTGCTTTACCACAGTGGAATGCCACAACTGCTACCAGGAAAACAGCTGCAGACCAGTAGCTGTGGAGCCAAAGAAATCTTCTTGATCTTTCCTGGAAGGCCTAGAAAAATGTCAGACACAATACAACATGGCATCTTCCTAAGTGAGTCATTGTAGAGGAGTTGTTCACTAGAGGTACCCAACAAGAACTAACACAAGAACAACAGATGACATTCTATTGCATCCATTCTAGATGTTTGTAGGGTAAAGGATGTCAAATGACACCATAATTAACCTATCCTGATTAACATTATGTAGATAGTGGAACACACATGCACACATTTTTTTTATTTTTTTATTTTATTATTTGTGTGTGTGTGTTTGTGTGTGTGTGTGTGTATGTCGTCAAATCAGATCTTACTAGTACAGGAGGAGATTGTCCCCCCTTCTCCAGCAGATCATCTTGTGGATTTGAACCACCCACTTCTGGGATAACAGTACAGCTTCTTGCCAGTACGCCACCAGAGCTCCCTTCATGCACACATTTCTAACACAAGAATTCTTCAAATTCACTTTTTCAGTCCAGCAAATTTGGGCTTTTTGTTTAGGGATTTTTTTTTATGGTGCATGGTTGTTTGTAATTAAAGAAATTTTCATCAGACTTATGTAGAAAGACTAGATGGGAAACTTTAAAAAAAAAAACAAAAAAACCAAGACTAAATCTATTGCCATTGAGTCACTTCCAAATCACAGCAACACTGTAGGAGACCAGAACTGCCCACAGGTTTCCAAAGCTGAAGATAGTTACCAAAGTTAACTACTTCTTCTTTCTCCTGTGGGGCAACTAGTAGATTTGAACCAAACAGTTCTCGATTGGTAGTCAAATTCTTTAAACTCTGGATCACCCAGGACTTTTAAAAAATAACATATTTCTATTTAAGCATTTTAAACCTAATTCTGATGATACATTGCATATTAGAAAGTTAAGATGATCCTTTTTTTCTGGGTTTTAGCGTCAGGAAGGACTCTCTCTTGAATCAATAGTTGGACTTATGGATGCTAATAATAATATTGAGGGTTAAAATTCAACTGTTGTTCCAAAGATGACGATATAAGTATGTAACAGTGAGCTTGGATAAGGATGTATATAACTTTTGATACCCCATGAGGCCATTCTACTCTGATGTATGTTGTTTTTGTTTTTATGTGCCATCGAGTTGCTTGTGATTCATAGCAACCTTACGTATGGTAGCTCTGAATCCTGTCCTATTCTGAGCCAATCTCACTGTCTCTGACACACCTACAACATTATCCCAGTTACTTTGTCAATCCATCTCATCCAGGATCTTCCTTTCCTGTGCTGTTCCTCTACCTTTCTAAGGTCCTTCTCCAAGTGA
>NW_006399760.1:27819676-27821578 GCF_000299155.1 Elephantulus edwardii | reverse complement strand
TTATTCCCTTCACTTGTTTCTCTGTTTATTGTTTTTCCCTTTTCTTTCCTCTCCCACTTTAATCTGTAGTGTGTAGTGTACATCTTATTCCAGACTGTTAATTGCAATACACATAATGTCTGATCATCTATTTACTTCAGATTGACCTTCTCTTCACCTATTACAATAAAGGAAATATCTATCCATAATTTTCTTACTATTTGGAACATTCTTGCACTTCGGGTGGGAATGTACTATTTTACAACCAATATGGAAGGCATTCTGATACTTCCTCAAAATGGTAAAAGTAGAAACACCATTTGATTCAGCTATCCCATGACAGGAAATATATACCCCAAAGAAATCAGAGCTGCAACACTGATGTGTGCAAGCCCATGTTTCCTGCAGCATTATTCATTATAGCAAAGAGATGGAAGCCGCCCAAGTGCCCATCAAGAACAACAAAAAGTGAATAAAAGAAGTGGTACATTCACGCATTGTAATATTACACATTACTGAAAAAGTATTAACTAATGAAACATGGATGAGTCTGGAAGACTTGTGGTGAGTGAAATAACTCAGTCACAAAAGGACAAATATTGAAAAAGACTGCTGTTACAAATATGACTTTCACCTCTCAACAATCTTCTTTCTGTATCCTCTATTCTAAGGTTACTGCCTTAAGCACCAAGAATAGAGTTCTAATTTTTGTTTTGAAATGACATCTTGTAGTATCTGAGCTATCCATAGTCTTCATAGTTGTTGCTTTGTCTGCGCACATTGCTGAAGTCATCATCTAAGTCAATTTCATTGAGACTTATCTCTGTTTCACTGATTCTCCTTTTACAAAGAATGATGGTCTTCTCCAGATATTGGATTCTCCTAATAACATATATACAGTGTATGAAACTAGAGTTTGCTACCCTCATTTCTAAGGAACATTTCTTCTAAGACAGATTATTTGATTCTGTGTCTAATCATATCAGAATATAATCAACATTTTCTTTTTACTGACACAATGATAGATATCAGTTATATTTTAATTTTCCTTAATTAACATCTAAATCTTTAATTACCATAAATATGAACTATTTCTAAGGCATCCTTATAATAATGAATTTATTTCTATTATTTAGCCCCAATGATACCATTTTATCTCAATCTTACACATGTGTGTTTTCAAATTACATTTGCATCAGATGAATCAGATATTTTTTGAAGCTTGATTGCTTTAAGCTGTATTATTTTTTAATTTTTTTTATTTTAGTGAAAGTTACCCATTGTCTGGTTTTCACTCATTCATTTATTTGTGCATATTTTCCCCACACTCCTTCTTCCCCAATTCCCTCTGAAATGCTTGTCTTGTTCCAGACCATTAATTTTGTCTTATACACAATTTCTGATCATCCATTTTTTTCATATTGTTCTTCTTTTCACGCATTCTAATGCAGTTGAATCACATTATATTTCAATTAGACTCTTCATGGTCTAACTATTACAGATCCATGTCTTAAAATGCTCATATTTGCATTGTGTCCTTATTAATCTTCTTTATTTTAATAGTATGTGACCTTTATATAAACCATCCTCTCCTTCTCTGTAAGGATTAATGTCTTTTCCTTCTGAATAAATTCTACTTTTTTCACTGGATGCAGTTTTCAAATGCACTTGATGTAGTTTGAAAGAAGTTGCACTGTTAATCTAATGGTAGCTCCTCTCTGACGGTTTGAACCCCTCCAGGGCTCTGCAGAGAAATATGCACAATCTTCTCCTGTGCAATTTATGGCCTCCCCAGACCCACTGAAGGGTCTATGAGTCTATGACTGAGTTCTGACGTTACAGTAATGACGTGTTGCTTTCAACAGTCAAGAGTAGAGGAACATTGCCTAAACTGTATTTCTTAAATTCCATGTCTTTATTTTC
>NW_006399760.1:27815374-27818956 GCF_000299155.1 Elephantulus edwardii | reverse complement strand
ACAGCTCTTTGATGCATAGCAAGTTACTGCAAAGACCATGGCCTGGATCATCCTTGATCTTCAGCACTCTGGAGAGGTCTCTGACAAATTTCCCCAATGCAATTCATCTTTTTATTTCATGACTGCTGGTGCCAAGAGTGTTGATTTTGGAACCAAGCAAACTAAAATTAATATTCCCCAACTCTTCTCCATCTTTCACATGCTGTCAATTCTCCCAGTGGTTAGAATCTTCATTTTCATGATACTGAGCTTCAAATCATAGCACAAACTACAGTCCTTGACTCTCTACAGCAGATGCCTCAGTGCTAACTCAGCTTCAGGAAGTAAGGTTATGTCATCTGCATAATGCAGATTTTTTGGTAAGCCTTCCTCCAATCCTGATGCCACATTCCTCCTCATGAAGTCCAGCCTTTCAAGTGATCTGTACTGCATACAGATTGAAAGTTATGGAGATAGGATGTATCCTGACACACTCCTTTTCTGATTTTGAACCATGCAGTGTTTACTTGCTCTATTCTGACAACTGCCTCCTGGTCCAAGTGCAGTTTTCACATGAGAACAATCAGGTGTTTTGGAATTCACATTCTTGTCAAGATTAGTTACAATTTGTTGTGATCTACATAGTCAAATGTCATTGCATAATCAATAAAACACAAACATTTCTCTGGTACTCTCTGTTTTCTGCTAAGATCCATCTGACATTGGCAATAATGTCCCTAGTGCCATGGTCTCTTCTATATCCAGCTTGTATTTCTGGTAGTTCTCTGTCTAGGTACTAGTTCAACTGATTTGAAATCATCTTCAGCAGGATTTTGATTGCATGCGATATTAGTGATATCATTTGATAACTTCCACATTCTATAGATCACCTTTTTTTGGAATGGGAATATATATGGATCTCTTTTAATCCATTGGCCAGATAGCTGTCCTCCAAATTCTTTGCACTGACTGGTGAGCATTTCCAGGGCTGTATCTGTTTGTTGAAATATGCCAATTAGTATCCCATCAATTCCTGTGGCCTTCATATTTGGCAATTCCTTAAGAGCAGGTTGAATTCTCCTTCATCGCCATTGCCTCTTGAACATAAGTTGTATCATGAAATACTTCTTTTTCTGCCAGTTCTTTTTTGGTAGAGTGATTCTGTATACTCCTTCTCTCTTCTTAGTGCTTCTTGGATCATTCAGTATTTGTCTCATTTTGTTGTTGTTGTTGTTATTCAGTGCCATCTAGTATAGTTCATGATGACCCTTTGGACAAAAGAAATGAATGTGATTTATTCTTCACCATCTTCACACTTCCTGTGGCACACAAGAGCCTATTGTGACAGTCACCATGTCAATCCACTTGGTTAAGGGTCTTCCTTTCCTTCACCGACCCTCCACGCTTTCTGGCTGAATGCCTTACTCCAAGGAATAGTTCCTACTGGAAACCAAACAAAGTAAGTGAGATGAAGTCTTATTATTCTTGCCTCCACAGAGCTCTCTAGCTGCACCCTCTCCAAGACATATCGGTTTGTTCTTTTGACAGTCCATGGGATGTTCAGGGCTCTTCTCCCACACCACAGCTCAAAGGCATCAGTATTTTTTCTGTCATCCTTAATCATTGTCCAGCTCTCAGATGTGATCATAACTGGGGGGAGGGGAGGGCAAGGAGAAAAACGCAACAATGACAGTATGGAAATCCAAAATCTCTGTAAAAGTTCATTAAAATTAATTTTTAAAAGTTTAACAAAATTTTTAAAAGTTGAAAAAAGTAACTAATTATTTAAATGAAAATCCATCCACTAATAATCTTGTCTTCAGTTCCACATTTTAAAATTTCAATAAAAATATACACTACTTCATAAAGCTCATCTGCTCTATTCTTCGCACATTAAAAGATTAAGTATAATAAAATTTAAAAAAGGATTAAGTATATGGGGATTCTCAGAGATTAATACAGTGTTGGTAGTAAAGGCAATCCCAAAGAAAAGTGATTTTAATCCACCAGCTGCTTCTCAGGAGAAAAATGAGTTCTCTATGCCCATGATTAACTGCCTCTTACAACCTGCTGGAAGGTAAGCTATGGTTCGGTTCTGACTCAACAGTACACTACAACACAAATTATTTCCAGAATTTCAAGATTCACCTTTTAAAAAGAAAAAACTTCTCTCCTTTATTTTTTAAGATAATTTCATAAAAACCAAAAAAAAAAAAAGGGAGAGAGAGAGAGACCTTCTTATCATATCCATTATTTTCAAGGTTCACTTTTAAAACTTTTTCCTTGAAATTTGAAAAAAAAATACATGGCTTAGGAAAAAGAAAATTGGGGGAGTTGAATATATTATTGAATAAAGAAATAAACAGCTACTCTCAAATTCTTGTTATAACTACCTATATTTCCTAAATTCATCACACAAAGGAAACTTACAGCAAAATTTGAAGCTTTAGTTTGGGCTTGTGGTTGTTTCAAAGCTTCTTTTTAAGAAGGTGAAATTTGATGATGGAGATTGGGTCTCTGAAGGAAGTCAAGTTCCATCTCAGGAAAAAAGGGTTGATGTGTAAAGACTTACTTCAAGAAATAAAAAAGAACAACAACAAAAATAAGCAAACAGAAGTGAATAGCATTGTGTGGACACTTGCGAATAAATAATATTGTAGCCACTTGTTTGGCAAAGTGCTTTGTGAAGGAAATATATGAATTTCATTTTTGTATTTTCTTCCTAGGACATTTTTCTTACTCATACAAATTGCAATTAATCATTAATGCAGTATTAAATTAAAATACTTTAAAGAATGCCAGAACAATGATTTTCAATAATAGATGTTGTGATTTTAAAAAGGCTTGCCTAGAAACCCAATTATATACCACAGGGATCCTTGAAAGTAAGCGGAGAAATATTGCTTAGTGTTCTGTCGAAAATCATACATCTTACTATATTTCACAAGTGAAAGGTGATTAATTAATTAAGAAAAGGTAATTTCAAAGCAATCCCTAAGCGTGATTTTTTAGGAGTCTCTTTAGAAGTTTATACCCTGCTCCAGCAGGATTTTAAAAACACATACTGTAGGTTAATAATTTATATCCCTCAGTTAGCTGAACATGTATTATCTGAAATTTGTTTGTGTTCAGGTCAAGGAGAAACTAGTCCGTTTTTATTTTCTTACAATACTTTAAGAAGCAAAAAGTATATTACTTCTACAACTTCATTTTATAATACCTGGTATTTTAATATCAAATGCCACAATGACTTATAAAATATGAAACCAAACTTAAGAAGTTATTCTTTCATAAACAGCTTGTTCTACTAATATAGTCTAAAACAACTTACTAGTCAAGGGAAATATTAATTGTATACATATGTATACATATGCAGATGAAACTTGTACACATATACAAGTAAAACTCTACACAAGAAACATATGCAAGTGAAACTGGATCTCAAATAGTTTAGTCATGTCCTTAAGAGGGGTCAGGCCTTGGAGAAGGACATCATGTTTGGAAAGGTGAAGTATTAGCATATGTACATACTGTATATATAATGTTTTCTTACTATACAATATCAAGTTGGAGAACTGACTCATAGCTGACCTTCCAGTGGGC
>NW_006399760.1:27810988-27811893 GCF_000299155.1 Elephantulus edwardii | reverse complement strand
GTCCTATCTCCATACCTTTTCAACCGGTAAGCAGAGCAGATTATCCAAGCAACCAGTGGGCTTTAGAGACTGTAAATTGCATAGGATGAGATTGCTCTGTTGTTGGATTCCAACATTTTGCCTTTGCATTGGTAACAAACCTCTTACTACTAAGCCACCAGAGCTGTCCTTCATCTATCTATCTATCTATCTATCTATCTATCTATCTATCTATCTATCTATCTATCTATCTACATAAGCATATATTATGAATAACAAATATTTATTGTTTACAGTGATATCAGTTTAGAGACAAAGGTGTGTCTAATCTAGTTCATGGTCTTCACAATTACTTGCTATGCACCAGAGAGCTGGACAATGACTAAGGATGACAGAAGAATAATCAATGCCTTCAAGTTGTGGTGTTGGAGAAGAGTCTCATACATACTCTAGACCACCAAGAAAATGAATAGGTTTGTCTTGGAGAGCGTGAAGTCAAGTTTCTCCTTGGAGGTTAGGATTTTGAAGCTATGTCTCATATACTTAGGGCATGTGGCCAGGAGAGACTGATCCTTGGAGAAGGACATCATGCTCAGAAGGGTGGAGGGACAGTGCAGGAGAGGAAGACTCCAGCTAAGATGGATTCACACAGTCAATTGAGGGATACCACAGGTCAATTGTGAGTAGATGTGTCTGGGTTAGTGAGATGGGCTCAGGACAGGAAAGGCTTCAGAACTGTTGTATATAGGATTGCTTTGAGTTGCAGGCAACTCAGTGGCACATAACAACCAACACTGAGTCAGACTCACCCATAGCTAATCCTCTGGTGAGTTTTCAGAGGCAGTTAATCACATTGAAGGAGATTGCCTATCCTTCTTCTACAGAACAGCTGGTGGATTCAAACCTCCCGCCTTTGGGTTTGCAGT
>NW_006399760.1:27807020-27810654 GCF_000299155.1 Elephantulus edwardii | reverse complement strand
ATTGCTAACATGTTTGAGCCCAGTGTAATAATCACTGTTAATCCATTCTGGTGATGGTCTTCTTCTCTTTCTCTGACCTGCCACCTTTCACCAGATTTTTTTCCATGATGATTTTTTTCCAAAGAGTTATCCTTTCTGACAACATAAAAACAAAGTAAGATGAATAAGGATGACAGAATAAGATAGGGTGCCTTGGGGTTGTGCTAGAGAAGAGAATATTCCATGGGCTGTCACAAGAATAATCAGATGTTTTAAAGGAAGTACAACCAGAGTGCTCCTTTGAAGCATGACAAAGCTTTGTTCCTTGTACTTTGGAAATGTGGCTAGGTAAGGCTATTTCTTAGTAAGAGACACCATTCTTGGAAAGATGGAAGAAAACAAAGAAGAGAAAGACCTCCCAGTGAGAAGGATTGACACAGTTAATAATATCAATGGGCTCATGTGTGTCAGCGATGATGAAGATGGCACTGGATCAGGATAGGACAGGTCCGGGTCTGTTGTTCATAGGATCACTGAATTATGCTCTACTCATTAGCACTTTACTCCTCCTCCTCCTCCTCTTCCTCAAATACTATTACCATTACTGCTACTATTACTACCACCACCATCACCACCATCACCAGCACAACCTATAAGCACCAATCTGGTTGCACTATCTCCAAGAGAGAGGATTTTGTTCTTTTGGTAGTCCATGGAATATTTGGTATTCTTCTCCAAAACCAAAATTCAAAAGCACTGATTCTTCTGTCATTGTTAGTCACTGTCTAACTTTGAGCTTCATAGGAAGCAATCAAAAACACCAGGATATGGATTAGGCACAATTTAGTCTCAAAACTGATGTTGTGGAGAGCTACGTGGCAACACATTTTCAGATTCTAGAGTTTTGTACAGTCAATAGTTTATTCTTTGCAAATACCTTTTTAAAAACACAAATATAATGACTATACATGTAGATCTTACTTGACAGACTGCGCAGGAAGACTGCCTACATTTGTGGAAAGAGTTAGTGGAGAAATTCTGTATCAATAGTCAAAATAAGGCCAGGAACAGACTGTAGAATAGATCATCAATCATTAATTTGCAAGTCCAAATTGAAGAAAATGAAACAAGTTCATTGGGAACTAAAAAAAAATGCCTTTAAGTCTATCACACATGAATTTAAAACTCTTAAAAACATAATTGAGGCACTGAAAACTAATGAGCAAATACCAGATGAGTTGAAGGGTTATGTCATCAAGGATAACATCTGTGGAGAAATCAAACTGTTACTTTAAAGACAAGGGGAGATTTTATTTGCATCACTCTTACTGCCAGTGATTTTGAGCATTACTTCATGTGTCTCTTGGCCATCTGAATGTGTTCTGTGAAGTCTTTCAATGTAGCAGTGGCAAAGTTTAACAGTACAGCAAGCAGTAAATGTTGGAGAGGATGCAGAGAGATAAGAACTCTCATTACTGTTGGTGGGATTGTGAAAGGGTACAACCACCCTAGACGGCAGATTGCTATTTCCTTAAAAAGTTAAATATAAAAATTCCATACGACCCAGTTTTTCTACTGCTAGGAATATACCCCAAGTAAATTAGAATTGAAACACAAATGGAGATTTTTACACCAATGTTCATAGCAGTGTTCTTCGTAATTGCAAGAACATGGATATAGCCCAAATGTCCAACCACATACAATAAAATGGATTCACACTATGGAATACTACACAGCACTCAGGAGCAGTAATTTAGAAAATGATCCCATAACTTGGGAAGGATTAGAGAGCATTATGCTGAGGGAACTAACATAACAGTCTCATAAAAAATACTTCATAAGATTATTTTTGTAGAAATTGAAAGATAACTAGTAAAATGTGTATGAGGATTCAAGTATGGGGTGGTTGTAAAGGGGTGAGGATGGGCATGGAGAAATCATATGGATGCATAATTTGGTGAGAAGAGAGGTCAAGAAAGTGAAAAAGATCCATTGGGAATCTGGAAAGTCAGAGTAATGGGGGGGGCGTAGTTCAATGGTGCTTAATTTTACAAAACATAATGGAAATGAATGATTATATGAAGCATAACATGAATGAAGGATAAAGTGAAATACAATGTATATAAACTTTGTAAGTAAAGAAATAGAAAATAAAAATTCGTAAAAAAGGCACTAAGTAAAAGAAAAGATCAATGATTTAAGGAAGAAGATCAAGCTGCACAGAAACCATTGGCAAAAATTATGACTCTGAAATGAACAGAAAAACCATTGACGGGCTTCAACAAACAGATGAGGTCCTGGATGTGCTCATTAGTCTATATCAATAAATTTGGAAAACAGTAACCTGCCATTTGACTAGAAGCGATCCATATTTGTTTCCTTTACCAAAAAAAAAAAATGGGCTGCTGAATCTGCTCACAAAAGGAGACCAGCGAATTCTCTCATGGATAGGCTAACACACCCTGTTCACATGTTCCCACCCATCCACATGGCAGAGTAAAAGTTATGGCTAGGAAAGGCATTTTGAACAATAAACTTTTAGTACCACACCAATAAAATATGAAAATTATCAAAAAATGTCATTTAATATTGCTGTTGTGGTTGTTACATGGTGTTGAGTCACTTGCGACTCATAGCAACCCTATGTACGAGAGCCCTAAATCCTGCCCTATCCTGTGCCAGCCTTACTGTCTCTGGCACATCTACTCCCATTACCCTAATCACTGAATCGATCCATCTCATTGAGAGTCTTCCTCTCTTGCGCTGTCTCTCCATCCTCCCAAATGTGATGTCTCTCTCCAAGGACTGGTCTCTCCTTGCAACATACCCAAAATATGTCAGATGAGCTTCAGAATCCTTTCCTCCAAGTGGCAGCCTGGTTTCACCCTCTCCAGGACAAACCTGTTTATTCTCCTAGAAGTCCATGATATATTCAATGCTTTACTTCAGCACCACAGCTTGAAGGCATCAATTCTCTTTCTAACATCCCTAGTCATTGTCCAGCTCTATGACACATAGCACTCAACTGTGAAGACTATGGCCTGGATCAAGTGCCCCTTAGTCTCCAGCCTGACGTCATTGCTCTTCAGTATGCTGAAGAGGTACCTGACAGCTGACTTTCCCAATGCAGTTAATTCATCTGTTGATTCCCTGGCTGTTGGTACCAAGGGTATTGATTGCAGTACCTAGCAAACTAAAACTGTTAAAAATCTCAATCACTTTACCATCCATTATGATGCTGACAAATGGCCTAGTGGTGAGACTCTTTGTTTCAAAGCTGGCTGAAGACTATGCAAAAATGGCTGAAACAGTACAACAGGGACTTGCTAGAAATTTTGCCTGGATTCCTTTTCTAAGAAATAGGCTTTCCTAGCACAAGAAACAAAGTTTTGCTACCCATGACACCAGGAAGCATTTTAGCTGGATTTTTTTTCAATATGTATTTGTTTCTTCTTTTTCCAATTCATGAGATATTCAGCACTCTTTTCCAACACCACAACTCAAAAGTATCAATTCTTCTACTGTCATTCTTTTTTTTTATAATTTATTTTTCATTTCAATGAACATTGCATTCATTCATTGTTGCACCCTTCTCCCCCCCCCCCCCGTTTGCTCCTCTCCTTCAAAAGCAAAAGAAAAACTCCCTCATTGGTAC
>NW_006399760.1:27805378-27806655 GCF_000299155.1 Elephantulus edwardii | reverse complement strand
TTTTTTTTTTTAATTTCTTGACTGCTACTAGCATGAGTGTTGATTGTGGATCCAAGTAAAATGAAGCCTTTTACAGCTTTACTGCATGGTTCAAAATTGGAAAGAGTGTATGCCAGAGATGTACTCTGTCTCCATACCTGTTCAACCTATATGCAGATTAGATCATCTGGGAGGTTGGACTTTATGTGGGGGAATGTGGCATCAGGATTAAAGGAAGACTCATCAACAACCTTCGTTATGCAGATGACATAACCCTGCTTACTGAAAGTGAGGAGGACCTGAGGTGCTTGCTGCAGAAGGTCAAGGATTGCAGCCCTCAGTATGGATAGAACTCAGACAAGAAAATAAATATTCTCACCACTGGGCCAGTAAATAGTATCATGATGGATGGTGAAGAGATTGAGATTGTTAATAGCCTTAGTTTGCTTGGCTCCACAATCAACATTCTTTGTACCAACAGAGGAAATCAAGAAACGAATTGCATTGGGAAAGTGCTGTCAGGGATCTCTCCAGAGTACTGAAGAGCAACAATGTCAGTCTGGAGACTAAGGCACGCCTGATGCAGGCCATAGTCTTCGCAATTGCTTGCTCTGCATCACAGAGCTGAACAATGACTAGAAATGATAGATAATTGATGCCTTTGAACTGTGGTATTGAAGAAGAGCTTTGAATATATCATGGACTGCCAGAAGAACAAACAGAGTCATCCTAAACAGGGCAAAGCCAGCTTGCTCCTCGGAGGCAAGGATACTGAGGCTTTGTCTTATATACTTAGGGCACGTTGCAAGGAGGGACTGGTCCTTGGAGAGGGACATTGTGCTTGGAAAGATGGAGAGATAGAGAAAGAGAGGGAGACCATAGATGAGATGGATTGATACAGTGATTGAGGTAATGAGGGTAGGTGTGTTGGAGACAATAAAAGCAGACAGGTTTCAGGGCTGTTGTACATAGGGTTACTATGAGACGCAAGTAACTCGATGGCACATAGCAACAGCAACAATCACGATGTTGCCGCTTGATCTAGTGATAAGGATTTTTGTTTTCCTGAGGTTGAGATGTAATCCAAATTTAGATGACAGAAAAAGAAACATTGTAATTCTTTATTCCACTTTCATATTATCAAAGGCCACCATATATATAGGAAATTCAGAAGGTATTAGACATAAGCAGGGGATTTGGAAAGGTTTCTTTTTTAAAAAAATTATTGTTATTATTAATTTCAATGAACATCTACAGAGATTTTGGAATTCCATTCATTCATTGTTGCACTTTTCTCC
>NW_006399760.1:27804683-27805278 GCF_000299155.1 Elephantulus edwardii | reverse complement strand
GACTTATATCTAGAATTTATAAAATAATTGAGCACCACAACAAGATAAGGGTAAATACTCCAATAGAAAAATGGGCACAGGATATGAACAGACACGTCAGATGGCCAACAAGCACATGAAGAAATGTTCAAAATCCATAGCCCTGATAGAGATGCAAATCAAGACAACTAGGAGATATCATCTTACCCCAGTAATAATAACAAAATTTAACAGAACAGCTAATCACAAATGCTAGCAAGGTTGTGGAGAGACTGGAACCCTTATTCACTGTTGGTGGGAGTGTAAAATGGTGCAACCACTGTGGAAAGCGGTTTGGAGCTTTCTCAAAAATTTGCAAATAGAGATACCATTTGACCCAGCAATTCCATCACTGGGAATATACCCTATAAAGACCATAAATGACATCTAAGGAGATATATATGCACACCCATGTTTACTGTGGCTTTGTTCACAATCGCAAGGAGTTGGAAACAATCTAAGTGCCCATCAACAAATGAATGGAGAAGCTGTGGTATATTCACACAATGGAATACTATGCTGCTTTGAAAAACAAGGAACTCATGCAATATTATTCAAAATGGGTGACCCTGGAAGA
>NW_006399760.1:27800041-27804271 GCF_000299155.1 Elephantulus edwardii | reverse complement strand
GGACTCTTATGATAATCATAATGCCCTAAAATATATTAATTTTAAACTATTCTCTCCCTCATCGACTTCAATGCAGTAAACATAATTTACCCAGTTTTTCTCAGTCCTACCCTCACCCCAATGTCAGCCTCATTCTACACCAGTGGCACCATATAATATTTGTCCAGTTTTTAAGCTAACATCACATGCATGTAAACTCACAATATAAATTAATGATATATAATGTAAATAAAGGACTATCAGTATATATGCTTTTATTTTAGTTTTTAACTAACAAATAGAAATCCTAGGTCAAATTCTGTTTAACTATTTAGGAACTAACAGATTGTTGGCAATATCCCTTAACATTTTGCATTTTCACAAGCACCATATAAAGATTTTCTTTTTCCTTCCACAGCCTTGCCAAAACATATTATTATCAGCTTTTTTGATTGTGACCCTTCTGTTGTTGTCATTGTTGTTAGTTGCTGTTGCACTGAATACAACTCATAGTGACCCTGTGAACAACAATTTTGAACCCTGTGCTATTCTGTGCCGTCTTCACAATTTTTTACGCACTTTAGCCATTGTCATATTCACTGTGTCAATCCACCTGGTCAAAGGACTTTCTTTCATCTTCTTCACAGGTCTGATATTCCTCTTCAATGAATAGCCTTTCCTTGCAAAATGCTCTAAGTATGTAAAGTAAAATATGATTTTCTTTTGTTTCCAATGAGCACTCTGGCTTCACCTTCTCCAAAACATACCTGTTTGTTCTTTTGGCAATCTATGGGACATGCAGTACAATTCTTCAATATCACAATTCAAATGCATCTGTTCTCTTTCTGTCCTTATTCTCTGTCCACCTGTCAGCAGTATAACTCCTCTCTGAGTTAGGAAATAGTATAACATAGTGATTTTTATTTGTAATTCTGTATGACTGATGTGGGAGCTCTGGTAGCTTAGTGGTAAGGAGTTATGATACCAACCCAAAGACACTTGGTTTGAAACCTCCAGCCACTTAGCAGGGAAAGATGGGTGATCTTTTCTCATGTGATTTATTGCCTCTGAAAACCTGTTATTGGTCAGCTGAGGGAGGGTTCTGACTCAACAATACACAACAATAACAGCAACATTTATAATCAAGGGAGCCTGGTGTTCATGTTCCAATCTGTAGGGAGTATGGTACTAGCACATCAGTCACATTTCTGTAATGGTTCAAATCCACCAGAAGTTTCAAGAAAGAAAAAAATCTCCTCTCAAGCTATTTAAAGCCTTGAAAACTCAATGTAATATTCATTTATGAGAATGTTTTGACTTTACAGAAGTGAATTTGAGTTTGAATTACAATGAACATCTTTTCCTCTGCTTAGTGACTTTTTGTACATGTTTTTGTGAGAAATGCTTATTCAGAACTTTACCTAATTTTTATAATTAAGGTGTCTGTCATTTCATTTTTGAGTTGTGAAAGTTCTTTTCATATTCTAGTTACAAATACAAATATCTCATCAGATTTTATAAATGATTTATAAATATGCAAAAGGAAAATAAAATATTATTTGTACATTTATATTAAAAAACTGGGACTTGCAGTTCACTTAATTTCTGTTGATGATGAGAATATGCACCACAACACACACACAAAGTTAGCAACTTATCCATATACAATTTAGTGTCATTGATTACATCATTTAGAGTTCATTGCTCTTGAGTCAAAATCATCTTAGAGTGTTGTGGGTAGATCAGACCCAATAGAGAGAAAGAATAACCCAAACACCTTCATTTTAAAGAGGAAGGGCTTTATTCAGTTGAGTGGTGGAAGCAAATCTATTGTCCAGAAATGACCATGCTCCCCAAACCACTTGTCCTGGAATGTTTATAGGGAAGTAGACAAAGGAACAGTCAGAAAGTTTTCACATTAGTGGTATCAAAATTTCGGTGGGACTTTGCAGAGTTGGTAGTTCAGAAAATCAGCGGGAATTTACAGAAGTGGAAACAGATGTTAGTATCTTTGTTTAGAGAAGTTAGAAGGTTGTCTTACCAAGTTAAAACCATTCTGGCCCTTATTCCTGCTGAGCTTCTCCCATTCCTTGGGATTCTTTCTCAATAGCACATCCTCCAGCATGTTTTAGGAGGCTGTAAATCTTAAAGAGAAAATTGCCCATTTTTTTCTCTAAGAGCAAGTATATTTGAATCATCAGAAAGGTTTGGCCTTTGGATTAGCATAGCAAGTCCCTATGGACTAGGCAACTAGATCTTCCTATTGGAAACACTAAGAACCAAAACCACAATACTTATAAGGAATGATTTACTTCTGTACATTCATTCTGCCACTGACAATCTAATACCAGCTAATGACTTAGAGAATAGATATAGAGATAGAGAGATAGAGATAGAGAGAGAGAGATAGAGACAGAGATAGATAGAGAGATAGAGATAGAGATAGAGATAGAGATAGAGATAGAGATGACATAGACATAGATATAGATATAGATAAGATTAGATATAGATAGAGATAGAGATAGATGACAGAGATAGAGATGGAGATGATAGATGATATATAGATATAGATAGAGATAGAGATAGAGATAGAGATAGAGATAGAGATAGATAGAGATAGATATAGGTAGATGATATAGATATATGGATATAGATATAGATATATAAATATAAAACCAAAAGAAACCACACCCCACATTGAGATGTCAATTTTACTGCCAGTAGAATGGTTAAGATAATTTAAAAAAGAATGAAAATAACAATTGTTGCCAATTGCAATTCTTAAGCATTCTGAATGGAAATCCTTAATGGTGCACATCAATGCCCACTTTAATATCATTCACAATATTTGAAAAGTGCAAACAACTTAAAGCTCATTGATAGATGAATAAGAAATATTGTACACACAGTGGATGTAACATTAGATAATCAGAAAGAAATGAAGTCTTGATACATACTATAATGTATATAGAGTTTAAAGACATTATCCTGAGTAAAATAAGTCAATCTCAAAAAACAGATAATGATCTAACTTTAAAATATTAAAACAGTCAATCAAATCAAGACCAAAGAGCAATAGTGAAGTCCAATGTATTTCAATTTTCTTTTCTAACTGGTGTATTTGGTGTAAAATCTAAGACACTGGCAAAAAAACCACAATAATACATTTTGGGATGAGAAATGCTTAGCACATATATTCCATTGATTAATATTTGAAATATTACTTTTAACCATATAAATAGAGCCAGAATAATTTTCTTTTGTATAACATATAACTTCTTTCTAAAGAAACAAATTCTCATAAATTTTGTTTTTTTTTTCTTTTTTAAAATACAAGTGTATTTTCTTTTCTTCATTTTGTGAGTACCCTATACATCTATCTCACTGACTTGTGGTCTTCATTAAGTACAGTGACAAATATGTTTATCTTATAAGGACTTCTGATAATTTTTTAAATCATTTTTACCTTGCTAGTTTTGTGATTTTTTTTCTCATTGTCTTTTGCTTTCAACAATTTCCTAGGCATGGTCTCTGTGTTTTTCTTAACTCGAGTGTGTTGGGCTCCTTTTATGTGTAGTTAATGGGTTTTTATCAAATGTAGGAAGATTTCAGCCACTAATTCTTTGAATAAACTCACTCCTTATCTATAGACGTGATTAGATTTCCATGACCAGATCATTATCCAATATCATTTCTATGTGAGGAAGAGGAGGAGATGAATACTGGACTAAAGGCACAATTCATAGCTCTGACAACCAGCAATGCTAAGAAGTAAGATGGTTGGTGAGTATTGCTGTCCATGTATATATGCCTCTTTTGCCACATTTTTTTGCAATTCTACTGTCACATGCTTCCATCCAGGCAGCTGAGGAAGCTAAGAAATTAATGACACATTGCCTGTCAAGGCGTGCTTGGAATCCAAAGCCAAGAGTCTATAAACTAATAGCTACTTACAAGAGAAGCTCAGAAGTTTATTTCTGCTGCAGACTTGTATCCCAAATTACCCATTACTTAGTCCCTCCAAAATGCTTTAGAAGGAGAGAGCAAAAGCAGAATACAACTACACTCTCATCTCCACCTGGGATTCCTTTGTCACATGCCCTTCTTTAAAACTTAGTAGTCTCTTTCACACAGATAGACCAGAGGAATGTCTATATGTGTTTCATTGAATATGCAAAGGCATTTGACTGTGTAGATCATAACAAACTATGGCTGACTCTGAGAAGAATGGGAATCCCAGAACACTTGATC
>NW_006399760.1:27793311-27797301 GCF_000299155.1 Elephantulus edwardii | reverse complement strand
ATGGACTGCTAAGAAAACAAACAGATTCATCCTGGAAAGGGTTAAACCGGGTGGCTCCTTGGAGGCAAGGATTCTGAGGCTCCATCTAACATACTTTGGTCATGTTGTGAGGAGAGACCGTCCTTGGAGAAGGACATCATGCTTGCGAGGGTAGAGCGCAGGCGCAGAAGGGGAAGGCCCTCTATGAGGTGGATTGATTCGGTGATTGGGGCAATCGGGATGAGTGGTCGGAGACAACGAGATTGGCACAGGGCAGAGTTTAGGGATGTTGTACGTAGGGTCGCTATGAGTTGCAAGCGACTCGACGGCACATAAAAACAACAATCCAGTAGAAACTATTCAGTTTTTCTATTACTGTTTCTGGACCTTGTAACTGTTAATTTTCCCACTTAGTTTGTTATATGCTAGTAACTAAATAATCAATGTTAATCCAATAACTACTCCAAGGGGAAAAGATGGCAGTTTCCTCCTATAAAGATTTGTTGTTGTTGTTTGATGCTGTCGAGTCGTAGATGACTCATAGCGACCCTATGAATGAACAGCCTGAGCACTGTTCGTACATAGAGTTTCCGGAGGCAAGCCATTTCGGAAGTGGATGCCACTCCTGCTTCCAGGCTTGATTTAGTCGGGAAGCTCCAGCCAACACTGTCTACCATGGGTACCCATTACCACGCCTGGCACATCACTGTCACAGTGTTCAGCATCACAGCAACCACGAGCTACCTCTGTACAGCAACGCGCAGACCAGTGCTATAACACCTAGAAGAATGTTTGACAGGAAGACAATTTGAACCTGGCCGAGGGCCACAGATGACAATCACCCACCTTCGGCTTGGTAGCATAGCTTCCTTTCCACTAGGCCAACGTAGCTCTCTCTTGGTCGTCGTCATTGTTATTTACTCTTTAAAAGTCTAGCTTGCTGGTTTGTTAATTCAGTTTTATCTTTTAAAAAATATTTTGCAGCAAATTCTCTGTTTCTTAGAGTGCTTTAAATTTTAACTTTCCTAGGTTTTACTTCAATAAAGTGAACTGTTTTAGGAAAGGAAACTAAGTGGTTTCTTTTATAGTTTGTCTGGTCTCCTAAGAAAAGTCTCTGAACAACTTTGAGCTGTGAGGAAGTAGTAAATGTGAACTGTTTGGAGTATCTTGGCTTCTAATTTTGGCTTGCATCTGTTGACATGGAAACGTCCATTCTCTAAAATGGCTAGTTTAAGGGTAACTAGTGTTCATTGTTTCATGCCCAAGGGACAGACAAGGGGAATGAGAATTCTTTTCAATGGCTACATCTGTCTGAATGGAAATTACATTACACTGGGCTAGAAGAAAAGTAATAGGGTGAATTATGGAAATAAAAAACAAAGATTCTCATTATGTTTTACTAAATTGTAGTAGTTTCCTTGAGTAATATAATTTACTGTAATCCCTTAGGACAATTTACCAAGTTGGGGTTTCTTTCTTTCTTCCTTTCTTTCTATTAGCCAATTTTCCTGTGAGACTCCACAAAGTTCTTCACACTACCATTCCAGAATACTTATTCATGAAACAACTATTTGTTCAACACATAAAAATAGATGTTGTTTCCATAGTAACATAAAAGAATAGTAATAAAAACCAGTAAGGATAGCTCTGTGAATACAATCCGTATTGTGGTGGTTTTTATTTAGGGTGGGAGTTTTTCCCCCATTGTGAGAAATACAAAAATATAACTATGATCTTGATATTAAATATCCTAGAAATAATGAGTTTGAGGAAAATAAAACAATATATATAACAATATGCTTTTATGTGGTAGTTTCATTTTTTCTCATTATATGTTTGTCATAATATTCACATTTCTTCCAATATTTCTTTCCAATATTGAATTGCATTTGTTATTATGGAACTATTTCAGTAGAAAACATTCTAAATGTAGAAAATAAAGTTATACATAAAAATACCTAGAGATATTTAGGGTTAATACAAGTAATAAAAACACAGTAAAAAATAACTATTACCAATAAAAGCTAAGCAGTAACTCACTCAGTACTTCTGCAGGAGAAAGATTTGTTAATCTTCCTGTCAAGATTACATCCTGGAAAACTGTGTGGCAATTGTACTTTGTCACATAATTTTGCTATGAGTTAGAATTTACTCTGTGCCACCCAATTTCAAATATAATTACTAATGATTGCATTAGATTTAATGGTCAAGCAAGAGTGAACTCAATATGTGATCATTCAAGAGAGATTAAATGACACAAATGAATGTCTTTAAAAAATAGATTTTTATCTGTTGGTGATTTTAACATTAAAAGTCAAACCTAAGTTTGTGATATGAAGAGTGTAGTGTTCAAAATGGCTTCCCTAACCATTTAATTTGATACTTCCTTGTGGATGGGAAGATATATGAGAACAGAGGGACGAAATATATGAGACAAAGCTTCATCATCCTTGTCCCCAAGGAACAACCTGGTTGCACTTTTCCTAAGACACACTGTTCGTTCATTTGACAGTCCCTGGGATATTCAGTATTCTTCTTTACACCACAACTCAAAGACATCAATTCTTCTATCATGCTTAGTCATTGTCCAACTTTCTAATGCTTAAGGAGTAACTGAAGAGATCATGGTTTGAATCAGATGCACATTAGTCTTTAAATTGACAAGATTTACAATATATAACCAACTGAGATCTTAGTTTAAAAATAATATTTAAAAATGATTCCTCATTTAGAATCTGTAAGTTTGCAAATTCTTTGCCATGCAATTATTCTTTAGATGAATTTTCTGTAACTGTCATATCTTAACTTAGTTAAAATATCCAAATATCTTAGGAACAGAATAATTCTCAAATTAGATTATTTATTTCTCTCTGAATGTGTATTTGCTTTAATATTCCTGAGGAGTAATTAATCGTGATTAATTTATCCTGCTTGTTGGATTAGTGGTTTATCTCTCCTGTTCTCATAAATGTCCTGTAACTCAGTCCAAGCATATTTATAAATTCACTTGGAAAATCTGTAGTTTGGGGCAGTTTCAACATTATTAACTCATATAAGAAGGCTACTTAGACTCAAACTTACAGTTTGCATAAATAGCCCAGAGAAACCTAGGATCCATGATGGGAATGAGTAATAATGAGTGTTGCCTTTGGCTTATATATTTGGTTTCTTTGTCTCCTATAATTTTCTCCTCCTGCTTGAGAGGAGCTTAAAATATACAGCTCTCTATTTTTGTACATTCTAATGACAGAGGCACCTGTGGCTCACAGAAACTGTGATACAGTAAGAAACTGCTGGTTTTAGTATCAAAAGACCTTGGCTAGCAAACTAATCCCAACATGAACTGTAAAAACCAATTCCATAGTATTAACAATTCTTTTATAAATTGCACCTGGGAAAAGACCCATAGAGATGTTATGAAAAAGAAATATACAAAATATGTGCAATCACCGTGTAAGCTCTTGTAATTGGGCTGTTTATCACCACTTTACCGGAATTTGTTGTTGTTATGTGTCATTCAGTCAACTATGACTCAATAGTGATCCTTTGAATAATGACTGGACCTTACCTTATCTTGAACCGATCTCACTTTTCAGACATACTTGCCCCAATTGTCACAGTCACTGTGTCAATCTCATACAAGATCTTCTTCTGGGTTGACCTTTTACCGTTCCAAATTTAATGTCCTTCTCCAAAGACTGGTCTTTCCTGACAACATGCCCAAAGCATGTGAAATGGAGCTTCAAAATTCTCACATCCAAGGAGTAAACTGGCCAACACCCTCTCATCCTTTCCAAGATGGACTTATTTGTTCTCTTGGCAAGCCATGGTATGTTCTATACTTTACTCCAGCACCGCAACTCAGAGACATTGGTTCTTCTTTGGTAATTCTTAGTCATTATCCAGGTTTTAGTTGTATAGCAAGCAATTGAGAATACCATGACCTGGATCAGACACACCTTGGTCTCTCAACTGACAACACTGCTCATTAGCACTATGGAGAGATCCTTG
>NW_006399760.1:27783237-27788936 GCF_000299155.1 Elephantulus edwardii | reverse complement strand
ATTTGCTGCAATTTAAATTGCATATGAGTAATTAATGTTCTGTTCCACAATCAGCCTCAATGCTTGTTTAGACAGCTGATATTGTCTCTTTCTATAGATAAAACCAATTTGATACTTGTATATTCCTTTACGTAAGATCCATGTATATAATTGTCATTTATGTTATTCTAATTTTCTGTAAAAAGTTATGAGCAATGAATAAATGATTGATTGGGAAAAAAAGACTATAGTCTTCAATATGGATTCCATCTCAACATCAAGAAAACAAAAATCCTCACCACTGGAATAATGACCCAGTATCTTGATAGATGGAGAAAATATTGAAGTAGACAAGAATTTCATTTTACTTGAATCCACAATCAATACCTATAATAGCTGTATTCAAGAAAGAAAAATATGTATACTGCATTTGGGAAATCTGCTGTCAAGAATATCTCCGAAGTGCTAAAGAGTAAGAATTAAAGGCTGAGGAATGCCTAATGCTATGACTTCTTATATATCTGGAAACTGTACGATGACTGAAGAAGACCTAAGAAAAAGAGACATTTTTGAATTATGGTGTGGGAGAAAAAAGTATGGAATATACCATGAATTTAAAAAAAAAATATTATTTTAGAGATAGCGCAGCCAGAATCCTTAGAGGCAAGGATGGTGAAATTTTTCTCACATACTTTGGACATGTTTTCAGGACGGACCAGTGTTCAAAATAAGCAGTGCAAGAGAGGAAGACTCTCAACAAGATGAGTTGACACTGTGGATTCAGTAATAAAAATAGTAGTTATGGAGCAGGATTGAGTAAGCTTCATAACTGTTTTCAGAGAGTTATAAGAAACAGTGATAGAAATGAAGTGTGGTTCTTGAGTTGGAACCAACTCATGGCTAATACTCCAGGAGTTTGCAGAGGCATAATGAATTAACAATCCCAAATCTGATATTATATGCATGTTTTATGTGTATACATACACATTCATAGATTTAAAGTCACACATATATGCACAGACATGCATATATAAATACATGCACACACACACACACATATATACACAGCTCACACACAAATATATATAAATGTATATATATTTGAGAGTTTAGTGGCCTAATCTGTAGAGAACTGTGCTACCTACCTAAAGGCAGCGAAAGGCAACCAGTTCAAGTCTACCAACTCCTCTTTGAAAGAAAGATGGACAATCTTCTCCTGTGCAATTTACTGTCTCTGAAAATCCCCTACAGGGTCAACTATGAGTCAGTCTCTAATTCACTGCAATGAGAGGTATATATGCATATTGCTGTAACAAATTAATTGTTTTTAGACTTTTCCACATCTTTCTACTTTCTGTCATATTTTAAATTAGAAATAACCCAGACTTCTTAATATCGTATCAGGGTAAATGCAACAGTGAAATAATGTTTAAGATCAACTGAGAAAGTGAATAACCTGTAAGGGCACCATATAGAAATGACATGAAATAATTCTGACGCCTAAATGCATTTTTACACTTTTGGCAGAAAACCATCATAAAAGTAAATAAAATAATATGAAGAAATAAGTGAAATAAATCGGTTACATTTTGAAAAGACAGTCCTCAATCAGGCAGAAAACAGATTGTTCTCATATTCTAAATTTATAGCAAATTAAGAATGACTGAAAAGCACAAATGAGTACAACTTTCAAATCTTTTCCAACAGTAAATTTTTTAATTACAAGAAAATATATTTTAAATTACAAGAAGTAACTTATCAGATAATAGTGGGGCATCTTAATATAATAACTGGATAGCCAATTAATTTATATAACAAACAGAAAGATGAGCTCTTATAGTCATGTTTAAAAGATTTTAAATATTTATTTGAATTTTGTTAATTAATGCTGAAAAAAAAACTACTGAATTTATATTCTTTAAAAAAAAACAATGCCTGGCATATTGAAAAGAAAAAAAGTGTAATCAGATGTTAAAAAGCAATTGAAAACCTGATTACAATTATAAGGCTTTTATTCACATTATAGTGGTACTGTTAGCCTATAGTAGCCTTAGAATGGAAATCTTTACAGTGAAGTCAAAACTATAGCATAGCTGACACATACTGATTCAACGAGTTTTCAGAGGCTCTAAATCGGGCTGGAGATTGTTCATCCTTCTCTTCTCCCACAAAACTGCTGGTGGAATCGAAGCAAGGCCATTGGATTATCAAACCAAGTCACAATGCATAGTGTTATCTTAGTTCCATAAAACTGAAATAGAAACCAATAAAATTTAATTCATCAGTCTTCTTTTTAATGCTAGAAGAATGAAAATTCAGAATTTTCCACTACGTAAAGAGTTACCAACAATAAAATTAAATAGAAGAAAAACTTCTTTAAATTAATATTATTTTTGTTTACTTGTTTAATAATCCTTCCCTCGGCCTCATTTTTAGAGTTCTGGTAGCCTAGGGGGAAAAGTTTTCTTCTTATCACTTATTCTGGATTCTAGCTATGCTTGTTATTTGAGAGAAAGAAAGAAGAAAAAAAATCTTAACATCTAATAATATATGTTCATTATTTTAATAAAAACAATTATTTTTAAAATGTGTGTTTGTTTCTGGCATTGCTCTTGTTGTTATGTGCCATCGAGCCTATGCTCTGACCACAGCTCTGAAGCCTGCCCTGTGCTAAGCCAGTATCATTATTTCTGACACAAATACCTCCATTGCCCCAGATACTGTATCAATCCATCTGATCTGGGGTTTTCGTCTCCTGCACTGGCCCTCCGCCCTTCTGAGCACGATGTCCTTTTCCAAACATCAGTCTCTCAGCCCCGTGCAAAAGTATGTGGGAAAGAGCTTCAGTGGATATTTGAAATAACTGTTTTAAATGCATGTGTCTACAACCAAATTCCTAAGTTTATTGCTCACATGCACAATAAATTAACCCACTTATTTTTAGCTGAAAAATTTCTCAGATGTTAATTTCTTGACAAAATTATTACAATGTAATAATGATGGGTTTGAAAGCTGTAATTAAGAGTAAACTAGAATTGCCATCTGAAACTCAAATAAAACTTCACTATGGTAATAATTTAAGAATGGTATGATTTTTGTAAATGATATGAGCTTTTCAATACTTTTAAATATTTTTTAAAGCCATAAAACCACTCAAGGCTGTTGAGTAGAACTCATAGCTGATCCTATGTTGGGGCCAAGCTAGAAAGGTATATCATTCTTTCTCTCAATGAGCTGCTGGTAGATCAGCACAGTTCCCTATAGACTAGGCCACCAAAACTCCGTGTTGTGTTTGATTTTATTCAAAAGAAAAATTTTTATGAGATGTACCACTTAAAATAATTTTGATAAGTAAGTTCTTACTTTAAAAATTATATGGGGTTTTTTTGGAGAAAATGATATTCTGTTGATCTAACTTATTAAAAGAATTTTCCTAAATTGAAAGCTTTTAGTAGAATTAAGAGATGGCAGAAACACTGTTAACACATCTAAATGCTATACGATTTTCTTTTTTTTTTACAACTATTCTTCCCCCCCATTCATATATTGTTGCACATTTTCCTCCCTGCGCACCCCCCCACCCCCGTTCATTTTTCTCTTTGATAAGAAAGGGGAAAAAAATCTTTCACTGTTATACAATCTCCTCCCTGCGCACCCCCCCACCCCCGTTCGTTTTTCTCTTTGATAAGAAAGGGGAAAAAAATCTTTCACTGTTATACAATCTTCCCCTGCCCCTCAGGCCACTTTAATATGTAGCTCTTACTCTGGACTCTTGTCATGAAAATAATAATTATATATTCCTTTTAAACAGTTCTCTTCTCATGTGTTTCAATGCAGTATCATTATTTATCCCCTCTTTTCATAGGCTCCCTCCCAACTCCGATGTCAGTACCATTTTACAACAGTGGCATTATGCAATATTTGTCCTTTTCTGACTGAGATATTTCACTCAGCATGATGTCCTCCAGGGTCACCTATTTTGTAAAATATTTCATGAGTTCCTTGTTTTTTCAATGCAGCATAGATAGTATTCCATTGTGTGAATATATCACAGCTTCTCTATCCATTTGTTTGTTGATGGGCATTTGGTTTTTTTTCCAACTCTTTGCTACTGTGAACGAAGCAGCAAAAAACATGGGTGTGCATATATCTGCTTGGGTGGCAGTTCCAGTTTCTGCATGATATATTCCCAGTAGTGAAATTGCTAGGTCAAATAATATTTCTATTTGTAACTTTTTGAGAAAGTGTCATACTGCCTACAGTAGTGGTTGCACCATTTTACACTTCCACCAACAAGGAATGAGTTCCAGTTTCTCCACAACCTCACCAGCATTTGTAGTTTGCTGCTCTGTTGAATTTTGATATTCTTACCGGGGTGAAACGGTATCTCATAGTTGCTTTGATTTGTATCTCTCTTAGAGCGAGGGATTTTGAGCATTTCTTCATGTGCTTGTTGGCCATCTGAATGTCTTCTTTGGTGAAGTGTCTGTTTATAGCCTGCCCATTTTGCAATTGGATTGTTTACCTTTATCTTGTGGCGGTGCTAGAGTATTCTATAAATTCTAGACATAAGTCTCCATTAGACATGTCATTACCAAATCTTTTTTCCAGTCTGTGGCTTCCTTTTATACCCTGTTGAGAATGTTTTTGGATGTGCGTAGGGATTTGATTCTTAGAAAGTCCCATTCATCTATTTTATCCTCTCCTGGTTATAGGTTTTCAGGATGATTGGAAGACTATTCATGTGTGGATTATGGCTTCTAGAGTTCATCCAAGCTTTTCTCTAATGAAGTTTATAGTCCTTGATTTTAGTCCTAGGTCCTTGATCCTCTTTGAGTGGGTTTTTGTGTATGGTGTAAGATGTGGATCTTGCTTGAGTTTTCTGCAGAGAGTTTTTTAATTTTTCCAACACCATTTGTAAAAAGGCTATGATTTCCCCACTTAACTGATTTCATCTCCTTGTCAATAATCAGTTGTCCATAGGTAGATGGGTTGATTTTTTTTACTGACAATTGTCGGTGACATTATTACAGTTGGTGGCACCAGTACAATAATGATGTTACCCTCTCCTTCCACAGGTTTCCTCTCATTTCAAACTATATAGACTCCTTAGTAATATTTTTCTTGGTACTATACTATTTATGAATTCTATCTCCTTTGTATCACTGGATTTCATATTTACAGTAATGTTGTTATTGTTGTTGTTGTGTGCTTTCGAGTTGCCACCGGGGATGTATTCTGTCTCCATACCTTTTCATCTGGGAGGCTGGATTGTACGTGAAAGAATGTGGCATCAAGATTGGAGGAAGACTCATCAACAACCTGACTTATGCAGAAGACACAACCCTGTTTGCTGAAACTGAGGAGGACCTGAAGGACTGCAGCCTTCAATATGGATTGAAGCTCAACGTCACTAAAACAAAGATTCTCACCACTAGGCCAATTGGTAACATTATGATAGATGGTGAAGAGATTGAGATTGTTAACAGTTTTATTTTACTTGGTTCCACAATCATCACTCTTAGTACCAGCAGCCAGGAAATCAAGAAACAAATTGCATTGGGAAAGTCAGTTTACAGTAATAGCACAACCAAATAGCAAAGTCAAAATTATATCTTTAAATTGCTATCTACATGTTAACAAGACCATGTGATTCAGTGTTGTTGTAAGTGGTTAATAGTGACAGCTCTTAAACAGAGGTATACATTGTTGTTGTTGTT
>NW_006399760.1:27781341-27783137 GCF_000299155.1 Elephantulus edwardii | reverse complement strand
GATTTTTGTTTTCTTTATAGTGAGATGCAACCCATATTGAAAGCTGCAGTCTTTGACCTTTTGCAACAAACACTTTAAGTCCTCCTCAGTTTCTGCAAGCAAGATTGTATCATCTGCATAACACAGGTTGTTGATGAGCCATTTCCTGGAGCTGATGCTCCATTCTTCTTCATCAAATTCAGTCTTCAAAACAATCTGTTCCTTAGATAGTCTAAAATGGTATGGAGAAAGTATACACCCCTTATGTACTCCTTTCTTGATTTTGAACCATGCAGTATCCCCTTGCTCTGTTTAGAGAACAGCTTTCTGGTCTAGATAAAAGTTTCACATGTTTTGGGAGTCTCATTCTTCTCAAAGTTATTCACAATTTGTTGTTATCCACACAATCAAATGTGTTCCTCTAAGGCAGACACATGAGTTCTTTCAGCAGTTCACAGGATATTCCATCTGGTAATCCAATGCTAAGAAGCTGTCCGGCAATCCCAAAGGCACACAGTTGAAATCCACCAGCTGCATTCCCCTCCTGTATGATTTATTGTCTCTGATAATCCACTGGAGGATCAGCTATGGGTCAGTTCTGACTCACCAGCACCCCAAAACAAGATATTCAGTGCTCTTATCCAAAACCATAATCAAAGACATTGATTCTTCTTGTCATCTTTATTCATTGTTCAAATTTCAAATGCATAGAAAGCAATTAAAAATGCCAGGACATGGATCAGGCACATCTTAGTCTTTGAACTGATATTACTGCTCTTTGACACTTTAGAGAGGGCCTTCATAGCAGACTTTCTCAATGCAACATATTTTTTAATTTCTTGACTATTGTTACCATGGATGTTGTTTGTGGGCCCAAATAAAATTAAATTCTTGATAACTTCAACTTTTTTCTCCATCTGCCATGGTATTGCCTATTGAATCAGTGATGAGGATTTTGTCTTTCTTGATGTTGAGATATTCTGCAGTAAATGCTTCAAATCTTTTTCACTTTCTGTAAGCAACATTACCTAATTTTACCAAAGTTAAAGTGTACGGTTATAGAAATGTGAAAGCTTGCTCCACAAATAATTCATTGATTTATTGATGAAAATGTATCTGACATTTTTATTCTTTATGGAGATAAATTTTACATTACATGGCATTGATTTTTATTAGTAAAATCATATCTTCTAAAACTAACTGGGGAGAAATAAATGAAGAGGTTGGCACAGGATAGAGCAGGGTTTAGAGCTCTTGTACATAGGGTCACTATGAGTCACAAGCCACTCGATGGCACATAACAACTGCAAAAGATCAAAGACTATAGACTATAGACTATTGACTATACATTTGGAAGCTGAACAACAACTTGCTCGAACACAACTGGGTACAAAAAGAAATAAAAAATGAAAGTTTCTTGAAACAAATGACAATGAAGACATTACTTACCAAAACCTCTGGGAAACAGCCAAAACAGTAATCAGAGGTCAATTTATAGCAATAAGAAAGGACATCAAAAGGCAGGAAAAATTGACTCTTGACTCTCTAACCCAACATCTTCAACAAATTGAAAAAGAACAGCAAGAAAACCCAACACCCTACAAAAAAAAAAAAAAAAAACCACCTGAAATTCTAAAAACTAAAGCAGAGATAAATTAAATAGAACACCGAAAAACATTTGAAACTATTAACAAAACTAGGAGTTGGTTCTTTGAAAAGGTCAATAAAATCAACAAACCATTAGCAAAACTCACAAAAGAAAAGAAGAAGACACAAATAATCCGAATAAGAGATGAATCAGGCAACATCACAACAGA
>NW_006399760.1:27756423-27773099 GCF_000299155.1 Elephantulus edwardii | reverse complement strand
TGTCCAAAGTATGTCAGACGAAGCTTCAGAATCCTTGACTCCAAGGAGCATTCTGGCTTCGCCTTCTCCAGGACAAAACTGTTTGTTCTCCTAGCAGTCCATGGTAAATTCATCACTCTTCTCTAGCACCACAGCTCAAAGGCATCAATCCTCCTTCTATAATCCCTATTCACCGTCTGACTCTCTGATGCGTAGCACCTAACTGCGAAGACCATAGCCCAGATCAGGCGCACCTTACTCTCCAGCCTGACGTCACTGCTCTTCAGTACTCTTGAGAGGTCCCTCACTGCTGACTTTCCCAATGCAATTTGTCTCTTGATTTCCTGGCTGCTGTTACCAAGAGTGTTGATTGTAGAGCCAAGTAAACTAAAACAGTTACCTATCTCATTCTCTTTAACATCCATACTGATGCTGCCAATTGACCCTGTGGTAAGAATCATTTTTTTTTATGTTGAGCTTCAATCCTTATTGAAGACTGCAGTCCTTGACCTTCTGTAGCAAGTGCTTCAAGTCCTCCTCAGTTTCAGCAAGCAGGGTTGTGTCATCTGCATAACACAGATTGTTTATGACTCTTCCACCAATCCTGATGTCACATTCCTCCTCGTACAGCCCAGCATCTCGGATGATCTGTTGTGCATACAGATTGAAAAGGTATGGAGACAGAATGCATCCCTGGCAAGGTATATATTAGATAGTAAAATAAAGGAATATATTTTAAAAAATAAATGAAGCCACATTAGCCTTGTAGGTATATTGATAGACTTAAACTGAGATTATTAAAAATCTCTTATTAAAACTATTTATAGGGTATTTTCATCAAAAATAATACTCCTGAAATATTATATAAAGATATTATAGACATCATTTAGGCATCACTCTCTCTGACAGTGACATTCTCCCCTCTCTTCCACATCATTTATGATGATTCTGTGAATTCCTTGGAATTGACTTGTAAAACTTATAAGGTCATGAGCAGAAGACATAATGAAGATTTTAGAGATCATGTTCCATTTTTTTATCAAGTATATATACCATTCATTATAAGGTACAAAGTTTTTTTCCTAGCATATTAGTTAAGGAGGGATCTATGGTATAATGTTCTGTAGGAAGTTGCCCAAAGGTTCAAATTGACTAGGAATTCTGTGAAAGAATTATGGGCAATCTTCTTCTTTATAATATAAAATCTAGAAACCCAGTGGGAATGGATATAAGTTGGTTCAAATGTAATGTAATAAGGTGAAATTTATAATGAAAATATGATGGCTACAAATAGATATGTCTTTGAGAAGATGCATCCAGAGTGGTCCTTGAAGGAAAAGATGATAAAGCTTCATATCACATACTTTAGGCATGTTGCTAGGAAAGGCTATTCCTTGGAGAGGGACATCATGCTTGAAAAGGTGGGATACTGGCAAAGCAGAGAAAGACCAGGTGGATTGACACAGTGAGTATAGCAATGAACTTGAGTTTGTCAGAGATTGTGAGGATGGCACAGGATAGGACAAGATTCAGATCAATTGTTCATAGGATCACTATGAATTTTACTAGACTCGAGTCATCTAACAATGACTAAACTATAATTCTACTTTTTTTAATTGGACATTTCATTTTATACTTAAGATGTCTTTTAAAATGCATTTAAATATGTTTTTGTTTAATATGATCGTGATAAAATGAATATATGTGCAAGTAAAAGAGTAAAGATTTTAATTCTTTTTCTATTCAGAGTCTGTGACATCTAAACTGGTTTTCAACCACTATCATGAGCAGTTACATTTTTCAGCAAATATTATACATTATATAATGAAGAACCCTAGTGAACATTTCCTAAAAAAACAGATGCTCATTTCCATTATTTTTATAGTGAACTGCTATGCATTCTACATGATTTGAGTCTGGATTTTATTATTATTACTTTATGTGTTTCTCTATAAAATAAATATTACAATTTTATGTCCTTGGTATGGACCATTTTTCTTAGATTCTAAAAATATACCCTTCATGCAAGAAAATATAAAATTTTAGTCATCCCCACAAAAATAAATATCTATCATTGTACATCCAGGAGTTTACTGTCAAGTTTTGGTATCCAGGGGAAAGGAGATTCATTCTACCAATTGATGAATATTTCTACACTCCCTCTCTTTTGCAAGAATTTGTGAAGATTTATTGCTAACTCTTTAAAAACATGTTTTCAAATTTCACAATATCTGAGTTTCCATGCTCTCTTTAATGAATTATTTAAAATTGTAAAGTCAGTACTTAAATTTGGGCCTATTCAGATATTGTTTGGTTTGGTTTTTAAATCTAGTTTATTTACAAAATTTGAATACATTGATTTCAAGAAAAATTTCCCTCACCCCTCCACCCATCAAATTGTACAACTCATGATTTATCCTCCCTCCCCCTACAGAGGGATGAGGAAGTTAAAATATTGTTTTTACTGAGTTTGTTTTTGCATTTTGTATCTTCATACAAATTCATTCATTTCATCTAAGTTTTTAGAAATCTTAACATATTTTGTTGTTCATAATAATGCAGTATAATCCTTTTTCATTTTATGCAATTGGCAGTCTATCATTCATCTGTCAGTGTGTTCTCTGATATCTTGCTTGCAGTCAGATGACCCTCGGCAGAAAGCAGAGAACCCGAGAAAGATGTTTAGTTGTGTTTAATTAAATAAAGTCCTATTTAAAAGCAAAGATTTTGGGACTTTGTGTCATGTACTTTGACCACATTGGAGGAGTGGTGAGTCCTTGGAAAAGGACATCATGCTTGGAAAGGTGGAGGATCATTTAGAGAAAAGAAGACCCTCAGTAAGATGGATAGTCACAGTGACTGTCTCAGCGGTCCTTTAAACACCTACAGAATTATAAGGATTGGGCAGATCCTAGGAAAGTTTTGATCTATTGTACATACAGGGTCTCTATGAGCTAGAGTCAACTTGATGATATCTAACAACAAAAATAACACCGATGATTAGTTGTTGTTGTGTCCCATCAAGTAAAAAACCAATCCAGAGCTGACCCTCTAGCAGGTTTTCAGAGACAATGAACTTGAACAATGTTAAGATTGACCTTTCTCCTGCAGAGTAGCTGGTGGACTAGAACCATGTGCCTTCAGGATTGCAACACAGCTTCATGTCACTTGGCCACCAGAGATCCCTAACGACTAGTTGTTGTCATAGTATTGTCCTATTTTCATTTACAAGCTTGATCATTTGTCATTGTTTTAAAGTTTTATGAACAAAATTTAGTGTTTTTCTTGAAATGATGATCTTGGATATGCTAATGATACATAATTTCAACATTCCCAGCCGTAAGTCAATGTTACTGTCTTTTTTCTTAATTATAAAGAAATTCGTGGAATAATCTAACAGTATCTTGAGCTTTTTCAGTCCTAATTCTTGTTTTATTTTGTTGTTGTTGTTGTTGTTGTTGTTATTACTTGAGTGAAAGTTAATGGAGCATATTGGCATTACCCTCAACTATTCATACATATTTTATTTTATGCCATTGATTGATTGTTGTTATGTATCATCAGGTTGCCTGTGACACATAATGACCCTACGTACAGTAGCTCTGAACCCTGCCCTTTCCTGAGCCAGTCTGACTAACTCTAACACACCTAGCCCCATTACCTCAGTTACTGTGTCAGTCCATCTCATTTGGGGTCTTTCTCTCCTGTGCTATCATTGATTACAAACTCCATTATAATCTTCACTCTTAACCACTATTTTTCTGTGTTTCTTATTTCCATTTATTCCTTCATCCTCTCCATTCCTACCTTCCTTGAACAATGTTGTTCTTGGAGTCCTGTATGGTTAAATGCTCCAGGTGATGTTCTTGGTATTATTTTTCACCTTACATAGCTGTCTAGTGTTTGGCTGAAAACTATACCACAAGGGAGAATTCAGTTTCAAGTTAAAAGTGAGACTAAAAAGCCTTAGTGTTAGTGTTCTACCAGTCACTGACAGGGCAGTAAGAATGACCATTACTGGATTTTGACGTTTAGCCTACATTTAGCTCCCATTCTATCTAGAACCTTCTACTGTGATCCCTTTCAGAACAATATGAATGGTAATCAGATACCTTATAGTTCTTAACATCTCAGAGTCTATGAAGTTGAGGATCACAATGTCTGTTAGTGACTTAGCTTGTTTATATGCATTTTTTATATTTTTCACTCTTTTCTCCTAACAAGAGAATTCAATGGTTACAGCAAAGAGAGGCATTCATAAATTTTTAATTTCCTGTTACTGCTTACCAATTAAAGTGTAGAAAATTATTCTTGTAGACTATGTTATTCCATTGATCTTAGTGTTTAAGTCTATAATCCTGAAGCCTAATATTTCTTTTGATTTTTTCCTAAAATCTGTTTTATACTTGAGATAATGTTTCATCTTCATTAGGAATTTTGAAAATGGCTTCTCCAGCACTTGCCTAAGACCTCCCTGTGGGCATGATCTCCAGCTGCTTCAACTGCATGCACATAATTTGCCTTAAGTAGCATCTTCAACATCATCAACACCTGTGAGGTCAATAAAGGAAAGAGAAAACTAACCAAACTGTAGAGAGACTGTGACAAGGTCTAGCTTGACTCAGCCCTGGAGATGGAACCAAAGTTAAAGTTTCTGCTTACTGGGTGATTGAAGGAAGAGCTGGCTTGTGAAACGTATGGGACAAAGCTTGCTGGATGATGGAGGAAGCTACAGGCTTCTTGCATTTGTGTTGCTTGACTGAGTCTGGACTCTTGTTTACTGAGAAGCGGTCTGAATTAATTGAAGAGTGGTGTCTTGCTGTGAATCTGATTTGGGATTGTTATTTACTAAACCTCGACTTTCACTGTGTTATATCCTTGGCCTTCCCCACTCTCCAAGCTATTTCCTTAGCAAATTCCACAACTGTGCATAAAGTCTGTGAGATATTTAAAGACTCATTAACTAGTAGAAGTAGATACAGGAGTATGTGGGCCATTTTGTTGGTCGGAACCGTGTCCCCTTATGGAGTTAATAAATACAGGAGTATGTGGGCCATTTTGTTGGTCGGAACCGTGTCCCCTTATGGAGTTAATAAATACTCAGATATCCATCCCATTATGGAGTTAATAAATACTCAGATATCCATCCCAAGATTACCTTTACTGTTTTACACACACATTTGTGAATTTCACATATTTTATAACTGATTTATTTCTAATACCATCCTTCTGTGTTCAGATAACATATTTTGCTTTATACCAATCCATTTAAATTTATTAAACTTCTCTTAAAAGCTATTATATAATTTATGCTGGACATTGTTGGCTGTGAAATTTTGAAATGCTTTTACTTTGCTATTATTGTTGTTAAAGCTATAGAACATTTCAGAGATCATGAGAATGGCACAGGATAGAGTAAGTTCAGATCTGTCATAGGAGACTCAATGACACCTACCAACAATAGTCAGTTTATGGTTGTTCAAGTCTCTTGTTTGTTGATATTCTTATTGATATCCTATCTAGTTGTTTTATCTGTTATTGAACTTGCTCTGGAAATCACAGAATTTCAGATAACTGTATTTTACCTTCACCACTCATTTATGAGTTTGTCATCAATGAAGGCAAATTCTGGAATATTTTTCAGACTAAGATGGAATAAAAATAAATGCTTGTCAGTTTAGGAAAATTAAGAGATGAAAAAGCACATAGATTACAACAGAAAGCTGTCCAACTCATTTACTTTGGACAAGTCATCAGTAAAGATAAATTATTAGGAGAAGATGATATTTGGTGAGGGAAAAACCCAGGGGAAGGAGAAGAAATAAGTATTTACAATCTTCCTTATATGTAAATTTGTTATTATGTTGTTTATATGGATTGAATTGTCTTCCCCCAAATTAATTTTATACTTCTAACTCTTGTCATCCATTGAATCCTGATGCCTTATTTTTTGTCAAGGCTTTCAATGAAGATTGGACTTCTTTCTTCCTTCCTTCCTTTTGATTCTTGTTTATATGGTACATCGTGAAATTTTTGAGTGTTAACCAATTCTTTTCGGCACCATGATTCTGTGAATTTTTCAACTTCTTTTGATGCTTCCTGAGTCGCTTAAGATTTTGTCAATAGTATCTCTCAGCATTGAATGTGTTTTTTAATTCTTTCAACTCCAGAAATGTCAAACAAATTCTTCGTTTTTTATTCTCCAACTCCATCTATTTGCACATTCTATTATAATAATTTGCTTTGTCTTCTTAAGCTGCGTTTGGAAATTTTCTGTTCATTTCTTTCCCTTTTTGTTCACACAATCATTCACTTACATTGTGTTTCATTTACATACGTAGTGCGGTGGATTTTGACTTTTTAAAATTTATTTTTTTTTAATGTTATACTGATTTATTTACAGAGTTAGAATACATGATTTTTTTACACAAGATCCTTCCCATTTTCTTGACCCCCTCCACCCATCAAATTGTACAACCCTATGATTAACACACCGCACCACCACCACACCTGCTCATCCTCACCCCTATGCTTCCACACATCCCATTGGATCCTCATACTCATTCTGCAATAATGATTTTGTGCAGTATCTGTCCTAGTGGGACTGAGTTAGTTCACTCAGCATAATGCTTTACAGTTCCTCCCAAATTAGGTAGTAATTTTAAAAAAATCATTGCTCCTGAAAATATGCAACATTTCATGAATTTACATGTCCTCCTTGCATAGGATCTATCCAATTTTAATATATGCACTGCGGAAGTGTACATCATATACATTGTTTTTATAGCTTTTTATTTACACTCTGTTTCATGTAATCATTAATATACATTGTATTTTATATAATTAATCACCATTTATCTCTATTATTACACTGTCTCAACTCTCCATTCAGTCTTTACTATTTTTTCAACCCCCTCTCACCAATTTGCCCACTATACTAACCTCGTGATTTCCACCTATCCCATTTTTTCCTCCAGTTCCTTTTCTCCTCTCTCCTCTCCCAGTTCTGATGGTCTAGTGGCAAAAAGCCACGCCATAATGCCAAAGGCACATGGTCCAAACTCATCATTAATTCAGGAGAAGGACACTCATACTCATTAAAGGTGATCCAACAGATTGTGGGAGTTGTAGAACAACAGCATTGACATTGCATGCAAGCAACAAATTTCTGGAGATAATCCATATATGGCTAGAGCAGTACAATAAAAAAGAAGTGCCCTAAGTAAAAGTGGAGTTTAGCAGAGGTCACATAACCAGGCATATAATTGCTGATGTAAGATAGATACAAGATGAAAGCAAATAATAGAAGAAGAAAGTCTAACTGTGTTCTATTGAGTATGCAAAAGCATTTGACTGTGTGGATCATATCAAATTATGAATAACATTTGTAAGAACAGAAATCCCAAAACAATTATGCTTATACAAAACCTGTATCAAGACCAAGACATAGAAAAGAAATATTGCATGTTTTAAAATCAGGAAAGATATGTGTCAGGGCTGCATATTTTCTCCATATCTATTCAATTTGTATGCTGAAAATATCATTCAAGAAGCTGTACTCTATGAAGAAGAATTTTATAACAGGGTCAGAGGAAGACTCATCAACAACCTGCATTATTTAGATGACACAACTTTGCTTACCGAAAGTGAGGAGAACATGAAACATTTGCCACAGAAGATCAAAGAGTGCAGCCTTCGATATATATTGCATCTCAACATCAAAAAATTAAAAAAATGTTCACCACTGGACCAATAAGCAGCATAATTGATAGAGACTGGAATTGTCAACAGTTTCATCGTACTTGGATCCACAATCAGCATATTTAGTACCAGCAGTCAGGAGATCAGGAGATATATCAGGCAAGTCCATTGCCATGGACTCTGCAAAGAACTGAGGTACAATGATGTTATTTTCAAGATTAACTCGCAGTTGATTTAGATCATGGTCTTTTCAATCCCTTTCTATGAATGACAAAAGAGTATTGAGTAGTCCATGAATTGCCAAAGAACAAATATATGTCTTGGGAAAAGTGCAGCCAGTGTGCTCCTTGAAGACAAGAAGGGTGAAGCATGTTTTTAGGAAAGTATTTCTTGGAGAGGGACATCATGCTTGGAAAGGTGGATGGTCACTGAAAGAGAAGACCCTCAACGAGATTAGTTGACATAGGGACTATGACAATAGGCTCAAGTATGTCAGAAATATTATGGATGGCACAGGATAGGGCAGAGTTCAGATCTATGCTTCACAGGTTCTTACTTGTTGTTCATGAGTCGTACTTGACTTGAGAGCATCTAACAACAGAAACCCTTGTAACTTGTACCTATTCCCAAATCTTATTTCGGAATAAGATTTTTTTAAAAAATTAATGTGGACAAATCAATATTTCCTAAATATAGTCACATTTTAGTGATATAAAGAGTAGCACAAACACAAAAATCACCATAAAAAGTGGGAAAAAATAGCTATCACTTAGATATCACAAGAAATCTAGGAACTCTATGACTAGAGAAGCCAAAGGAAAAAAAATTCTCCAGAGCCCACAAATACAGAACCTTCCGTAAAATCAGTGTTCCAAATTCAGACATCTAGCCTTCTAATCTGTGAGAATATAACATTCAGATTTTTAAAATTACTTCCTGTGTTAATTCTGGAACTGAGAAAATAAGACTTTGATATTCCTTGATCTTTATGTTGTAAATTTAAACTATTCTCATGGGTCACGTTTCACTTAAGTAACTCCTCTTAGTATTTCTTTGGAGAATCATCTGCTGACAATAAAGTCTTACTTTTTTTTTAAAGTATCTTACTTTTTGTTTTTGTTTTTGTTTATGTATGCATGTCTCCCCTATCCACTCCATATTTGCAAGATAGTTATGCTAGATAAGGTTCTTAGTTAGCAATATTTTCTGTAAAGTATGTAAATATGCCATTCCATTGGATTCTGACCTCTAATAGATACAGATGTCAATGTCATAGTTGCTGAGATCTTTGTATAAAATTCGTTAAATAATGAGAAAGCATTTTTGTGGCAGTTGTAATTTTGTTCTTTATCAGTTGACCTTAAAATAAGATGATAGTTTTGAAATGTTTGAATGGTCACAGTATAAAAATCGCATAGATTTTGAAGAAGATAGAAGCAGAAAAATCAGTCTGCTAATAAAACTCATACATACAACCACACATCAATATTGATGGAAAATAAAACCACCTTTAGCCAACATCCAAAATGTTACTAAGAGAGAGGGAAAACTCCAAATTCAAGTTAAAGAAAAGAAGGGAATAAATACTAATAGGACCAACTCTAATGCCTATTCCAGAAAAGAGACTCTAATAAAGAACTCATAGAGAAGAGGATTGTAGAACAGGGACTTTTGGTTTGCAACATGTAAAAATCATTACCCTTCCACTACCAAAAAAAAAAAAAAAAAGAAATCAAGAAAACAAAACAATCCCCAATCCAGAATCGTGAAATATACAGGGGGAAAAAGAGTGATAAAAGCATAATCAAAATATGCTGGGAAAATTCTCTGCAATTTGTCTATAAATTATTTCTGTAAATCTTCCACAGAAAAACATTGGCAGTGCATCGTTTTCATTATAGTTTGGATTTTAAATTGAAGCTTCAGTGTTTTAAGAATGCATTATGATAAGGAAATACCATATTTCATCCCTAAAATACCATGAAGGAAACTCATCCAAATTTTAATGAATATGGAAGTTGATCCTAAAATATATATGTCTTAACAAAATTTTCCTTAACATTTTTTTTATTGTTGTTGTTTTAAGTTTTACATTCCTTTTCCCTCTCAAATAGTCTTAGTAAGTGTCCATGGTACTACATAAGATAAATAACGAAGACATCTAGAAAGACTATATTTGTATTAAGGTTTCTAATTTTGCAGAAACTTTTTAATAAGTCAGATGAACATGTCAATTTTTAATAACTTGGAAAACTTTTTTAAAAAAATAATCCAATTGTAGATGTGTATACACTTTCTTTAATATCAATTGCTAGGCAAATTTAAAAAATGATTAAAGTTTTAGTTAGGTATAACTTAACCATTATTTTATTCAAGCTTATGTTGGCATCTTAATCTAGGAGCTCTCTTGCAATCTTTCCACCATAGGTGGCCCTTCAGGTATCTGAGACACAGATTGCAGCATCAGAGCACCCTACAACCTATATAAGTACAGCAGACTGACAGGCAAGTACTGTACTATAGGAGTAAATAATAATACTCAAGCCTATACACATCCATGACATAAACTAATTGGCAACATGCAAGTCATTCCCCAATAACTGAACTGACAGAGAGGTGTTGTACCTTTAAATGAAAACTATATGGAGGAATATGTGCAGCAGTAACTAAATGAAAAGCCAACTTTTCTGTAAACTTTCATTAAGATCACTTAAAAAAAAGAAAACTGTAAATATAGTCAGGCATATGAATATCATAACATGGGACAGTCTGTTCAGACCACAGCTGAGACCCATGGCAGCATGGCCGGATGGATTTTTGTGTAAGAGTATTGCCAGAGACAGTGGGAAATCTAGATCTTTGGTACTGGTTAATAGCATAAAGCCTCTGGATCCTGGCACAGCCTGGTGTGCCAGCCTCATTGCCAGGGCCTCTCTTCTGTCTCTCAGGAAACTGTCGCATCCCCTCCACCATCCCCACTGCTTAAAGACCTCTGCCTGGGGCATGGACTACCAAAAGCAAAAACAGATTATATCTTGGAGAAAGTTCGGCCAGAGAGATCCTTGGAGACAAAAATGACAAATTTTCATTTCATGTACTTTGGTTATGTTGTTAGGTAAAAAACTATTTCTTAGAGAAGGATATCATGCTTGGAAAGTGGAGAGTCAGTGAAGAAGAGGAAAACCATCAGCCAGAAAGATTGACACAGTAACTGCAGCAATGGGCTCTACTGGGTCAGAAATCATAAAGATGGCACAGAATAGGACAGGGTTCAGATAGGGTTGCTATGAGTCATACTTGACTCGATGGCACCTAACAACTACCACGACCAATATGCATGTAGGGAGCGCTGGCAGCATAGTGCATAGGCCAACCCAAGGGCATGCTATTTAAATCTACCAGGTGCTCCGTGGAAGAAATACTCTTAATATTCTCCCATGTCTTTTACAGCATTTGGAAACCCAATGGACAGTCAATCATAAGTTATTTTTTACTCAAAGGCAACAAATGTGTCTTAGAAGAAGCATAGGAAGTAAGTCATTGCCTTCAGAAATCTATAAACAGGTCTGTGTTTAATTGTTTTTGGTCAAACATTGATTTAGGTCATATAGCCCTGGTGTGTCCATTTGCTGTACAAAGGTAATTCATGGTTGCTGTGAAGCTGAACACTGTGACACTGATGTGTAAAATACAAGAATGGTTACCCAGTGTTTGGTGGAGCTTCCCAATTAAAAGAAGCTTGGAAACATGAGTGACATCCACTTCCATAATAGCTTGCCTCTGGAAACCCTATGAACCTGGAGAAAGGATGATAAGTCACGCGTTATTGAGGACTTTCATTCATAGGGTCACTATGAGTCACGTAGGACTTGACAGCACTTAACAACAACATTTAAAGCGTTGTTTGATTAGTGATTGTTCTAGTTTTCGACCTACTGTTTCTAGAACAGAAACATTACAAATGAATGGTTTTAACTAACATTTGTTTTTCATTTTCTAAGGGACTAGACCCCTGAACTCAGGACACTATTTCTATGGGAAGCCTTTCACTGTTGCCCCTGGTAAAATGTATTACTTTCTATCTAGCCTCCTTTTTCTTGGTTTCTTGAAAATTTCATGAGTTCAGCCTCTATCTTACTTTACTTGTGCTTGCTACCTTGGTTCTTTGCTCAACTTGAAATTTTTGTATGGAAAAGAGACTGGTATAAGCACATTCCATATTATCACATTAGCACAACAAGAAAAAAATCATTCTCAAATGGAAATATAACCGAAGACATAACAAACCAAATAAATTCAGAATTACAGGATCTATAGGACAAAGTAAAATTACTTATAAAATTTCCAAGGCTAAAATAATCACTTAAAAAAAAAAGACTGCCACATATTTTTATTAAGGAGGTTTTGATAAGTTCAAACTGCCCACATTTTAGTTAGCTGAATGTTTTCCTACTGTTCTATCAAGGCTCCCAACCACAATAATAGGGATAATATTTACAACATAAAATTTTGAGGGAGAGGGCCACAATTTCAACTCATATCAGTAGCAAATTTATCATCTGTTATGCAGGAGTACAGAGACTGATCCCTGCCAATGTATTTCACATAGAGCCACCATTTCTCTATTTCTCTGTGAAGAATTGTGTATAGCTATAAAGCAAATGAAGATGGCACAAAGTTTTCACTTGACTTATAATTAAAAGTTTGACAATTTGAACTCACTCAGTGGTACTGCAGAAGATAACACCTGAAGATCTGCTTTAGGAAAGATTATATGCAAGAAAACCTTATTGCTTCACTATATAGTTTAACACATAGGGTTACCATGAGTTCATATCAGCTCTATAGCACAAGACAAAACAATGATACTGAACATAATTCAATGGTGCTTCCAGATTAAGAAAGAATAGGAAGAAAGGAACAATTATCAACTTAGGAAAAGTCACCAGGGAAAGCCCTATGAATCACAGTAGTATTATCAGCAATTTATCTTTTGCTAATCATTTGATTGCATTTTAAGTGATGTGCCCATGAGTCAGTCAGGGGCCAACTTCCATGACATCTACCAACAAAAATTACAGTTTATTTGTCTGTCTATCTATCTATCTATCTATCTATCTATCTATCTATCTAAGCCCTGGTATCATAGCTATAAGAATCTGCACTGCAATCCCAAAAGCACACAGTTCAAATCTACCAGCTGCTCCAAAGGAGAAGGATGAGCAATCTCTTCCCGTGCAATCACCTGCCTCTGAAAACCTACTGGAGGGTCAGCTATAGGTCAGTTGTAACTCAGTAGCACAGAAAACAACAACATCTATATAACAAAACTAAGCATTTACTCTTTGGATGATATTAGAGAAACTAAACTTTAAAGATAACTAGTAAAAGTTATCTGTAAAAATAGTAAAAGAAATCTGGAGAACGACCACTTGGCCAACTGACTGGAAGAGATCGATATTTGTTCCTATCCCAAAGAAAGGTGACCCAACCGAATGTGGAAACTACAGAACAATCTCACTGATTTCACATGCAAGCAAGATTTTACTGAAGATTATCCAAAAACGACTGGAACAGCACATCAGCAGAGAACTACCAGAAGTCCAGGCTGGGTTTAGAAGGGGTCGTGGTACTAGAGATATTGTAGCTGATGTTAGATGGATCTTGGCTGAAAGCAGGGAATACCAGAGCGATGTCTACCTGTGTTTCATTGACTATGCAAAGGCATTTGACTGTGTAGATCATAACAAACTATGGCTGACTTTGAGAAGAATGGGAATCCCAGAACACTTGATCGTTCCAATGCGAAACTTATACTTGAACCAGGAGGCAGTCATCAGAACAGAGCAAGGGAACAAACACTGCATGGTTCAAAATTGGGAAGGGCGTACGCCAGGGATGCATCTTATCTCCATACCTTTTCAACCTATAAGCAAAACAGATTATCCGGGAGGTTGGGCTCTATGAGGAGAAATGTGAGGTCAAGATTGGTGGACGATTTATCAACAATCTGCGTTATGCAGATGACACAACCCTGCTTGCTGAAACTGAAGAGGACCTGAAGCGCCTGCTACAGAGTGTCAAGGACTGCAGCCTACAATATGGATTGAGACTCAGTGTCAAGAAGACAAAGATTCTCACCACTAGACCAATTGGCAGCATCAGGATGGATGGTGAAGAGATTGAGATTGTACACAGCTTTAGTTTGCTTGGCTCCATAGTCAACAGTCTTGGCACCAGCAGCCAGGAAATTAAAAGGCACATTGCAATGGGAAAGTCTGCTGTTAGGGACCTCTCCAAAGTGCTGAAGAGCAATGGTGTCTCTTTGGAGACTAAGGTGCTTCTGATACAGGCCATGGTCTTCGCAATCACCTGTTATGCATCAGAGAGTTGGACAATGACCAAGTAGGATAGAAGGAGAATTGATGCCCTTGAGCTGTGGTGCTGGAGAAGAGTATTGAGAATACCATGGACTGCTAGGAAAACAAACAGATTTGTCCTGGAAAGGGTTAAACTGGGTGGCTCCTTGGAGGCAAGAATTCTGAGGCTTCATCTAACTTACTTTGGACATGTTGTGAGGAGAGACCGGTCCTTAGAGAGGGACATCATGCTTGGGAGGGTGGAGGGACGGCGCAGGAGAGGAAGGCCCTCTATGAGGTGGATTGATTCAGTGACTGGGATAATTGGGATGGGAGTGTCAGAGACAGTGCGATTGGCACAGGACAGAGCGGAGTTTAGGGCTGTTGTACATAGGGTCGCTATGAGTCGCAGGCGACTCGACGGCACATAACAACAACAAACAGCAAGTAAAAGTTAAAGCCTTTATTGGGTTATTGTTTATTTAATATTTTTATTTCTTTTTATTTTAATAAAATTGAGCAAGTTGGTGATTGTCAAAACTGTTTGCTAAGAAGGTATTATAAAAAATTTTAGAAATGTCCTTGAGAACAATATTAAAGGCAATTTTTCATTTTATTTGGAAAGGAAAATATATTCCATAAGAAAAACTCTTCTGAGAAATAAAATCAAAGTAGGGGACATCACATTTCCTCATATCGAAATCTACTACTACACAGCAGTAGTAATCAAAACAGCATAGTATTTGTACAACTACAAGTATATAGATGAAATGAACAAAATCCAGAACTCAGAAATCAACCCATTACCTTCAATTGATTGATACTTAATAAGGAAATGAAAGCCAATAAATGGAGAAATCATAGCACCTTTAACAAACGGTGCTGGGAAAATTGGACATGTATCTGCAGAAACTGATGCAAGATCTACTTGTACTCGACACAGAAGCCAAATCAAGGAGAACCAGGCATCTAAGAATTCATTTGTTCTCAATTGACTTTTCCTTTACCATCTTAATAAGTTTATATTATCTATATCCTACTGCTTATTCCTCTTTCCCTCCTTTTCCATCCTTCTCTTCCATTTTTTTCCATTTCTTCACTTTTTTTCCTCTTTTGCATTAGCTCCACTGTGTGCTAAAACAAGTTTCAGAGTCTCTTCTTACTTTACTTTGGTCTATTCTCTCTTTCTTGTCTTTTTAAATAATTTTTTCTTTCTTCATGTATCATATCACATAGTTCATCTGATCATTAATGTTCAGTGAATTCTTAAAGTGGTAATTCCAAGGTCATATTTTTTTCTTATGAAATTGGTTTTAATTGTTTAACTGTTTCAATTTCAAATTGAATTGTCTATGATCACATGATGGTTTATTCCACTGCTGGACACCAGACTTATTACGGTTAATGATATTAAGCTTCTACACTGTTTCTTTCTACAGATATAGTATATCTGGTACATGTGTCCATTCAGCATAGATACTATTTAAATCAGGTTTGTGGTGGTTTTTTAAGATATTTGTAATTAATAAATTATTTATCACACAAAATTCTCTTCTGCAATCTCTGATCTCATTTCTATTACCAAAGCCTAGTTTTCCTGACTACTCACCTTTCCTTGCTTCCAATTTTTTCCGTTCTAAAATTGAAAAAGGAGAGCATCAGGGATGCATCCTGTCTCCATATCTTTTCAAAATGTACGCAGAATCATTTGGGAGGCTGGACTTTATGAGGAGGAATGTGGTATCAGAATTGGAGGAAGACTTATCAACAACCTGTGTTGTGCAATGACACAACCTTGCTTGCTGAAAATGAGGAGAACCTGAAGCATTTACTACAGAAGGTCAAGAACTATAGTCTTTAATATGGATTAAAGCTCAACATTAAGAAGACAGAGTTTCACAATTCGGCCAATTGGCAGCACCATGATAGATGGAGAAGACATTGAAGCTGTTAACATTTTCAGCTTGCTTGCTTACACAATCAACACTCTTGGCAACAGCAGTCAGTAAGTCAAAAGGCAAACTGCATTGAGAAAGTCTACTATCAGAGACTTTTCTAAAGTGCTAAAGTGTAATGATGTCAGTTGAGGCACTGAAGTTTGCCTGATCCAGACCATTGTTTTTGCAATTACTAGTTATGCATCAGAGAGCTGAACATAGACTAAGGATGACAGAAGTATTGATGCCTATGAGCTGTGGTGCTGGAGAAGAATATTGGACATACCATGAACTTCCAAGGGAACAAACAGATCTGTATTTGAGAAGGTAAAATAAAGTTTGCCCTTTGTGACAAGGATTTTGAAACTCTGTCTAACATACTTTGCTCATGTTGCCAGGAGGGACCCATCCTTGGAGAAGGATTTCATGCTTGGAAGGGTAGAGGGACAGCACAGAAGAGGAAGACCCCAAATGAGATGGATTGACACAGTAACTGGGGTCAGGGGAGGCAGGGAGTAGGTGTGTTGGAGGCAGTGAAATTGTCTCAGGATGGGGCAGAGTTCAGAGCTATTGTAAGATTACTATGAGTCACAGATGACTCAGTGACACATTATAACAACAGCTATTTTTAATGCCATAGAGATTGCATTTTTTATCAACTTCAGACTGCAAATATTGATAGAAATTATCAATTTCTTTA
>NW_006399760.1:27754783-27755543 GCF_000299155.1 Elephantulus edwardii | reverse complement strand
AACAACAACAACTTTGAATCGAGGGTATTTTGAGAAGGGAGCCCTGGTAGCATAGTCCATAGTGAAATGCACTACTAATCAAAAGCCACATGTCTCTGATGTCTTGAATACATCAGAGGCTTCTCAGGAGAAGGATACATAGTCTCATCTCATTATTGCTTTACTATAAACTCAGAAACCAGTTGTTGAATCACAATTAGTTGAAAGTAAGTCATGGCACAGAGTTTGAGTTTTGCTTGTTTTTTGAGTTTCAAATCTGTGAACCATATCTTACTGCATTAAATCAGACAAAATTCCAAGGCAATGCATAGTATTTCCCATGAATTATTTATATCAAGGCAGATGACCTGTTCTGCTTCATAGTCCTAGTAAAAAAAGTCCACTGAAACTTATCACGATTAAATTCCACTGTTAATTAAAATTCTATGGCAATGGTTCCAGCATCATAGCGACATGCAAGCTATCAAAACACAACAAACTGATGGGTGAGATATGTATTTGTTGTTGTTATATATGTACAATACTGCACTATAATATAAATGGAATAGAAAACAAAATTAATTCAAGGCATATGTTTTTAAAATTAAATGTAAAGCTAAAAAATGCCCTACATCTGTTTTGGAGTACACTAAAATATTGATTTTTAAAAAGGAATGTGTTTTATATAATCTAAAATTATTGGATTTGAGCTCTGTAATACAAATAATTTTCATTCTAGGAAGACAGTCCAACGCAGTGCAGATTAAATAAAGTTCAAAAA
>NW_006399760.1:27752830-27753759 GCF_000299155.1 Elephantulus edwardii | reverse complement strand
AATCTATCAGAGAGCTGGACAGTGACTAGGAATGATAGAGGGAGAATTGATGCCTTTGAGCTGTGGTGTTGGAGAAGAATATTGAATATACCAGAGACTGTTAAGAAAATGAAAAGGTTCATCCTGGAGAGGGGAAAGCCAGGCTGCTCCTTGGAGGCAAGGATTCTGAAGCTTTGTCTGACATATTTTATACATGTTGTAAGGATGAACCAGTCCTTGGAGAGGGACATCATGCTTGGGAGGGTGGAGGGACAGCACAGGGGAGGAAGACCCACAATGAAATGGATTGATTCAGTGACTGGAGTAATGGGGTTAGGTGTGTCAGAGACAGTGAGTTTGGCATAGGATAAGGCATGGGTTAGGGCTGTTGTACACAGGGTCACTATGAGCCACAGGCAACTTGACTTGATGGCACACAACAACAAACAACAACCTTAATTTTATGAAGACAATTGTATCTAGCTCTTTGCTAATACCAGTTTAGAAAAAGAATGCTTGTATTGATGCATACGCCTTTCAAAGACAAAATGTCCAACTCATTGCCGAGTTAATTCTAACACATAACCCCTTCCACTAGGTTTCTGAAAATGTAATTGTTAAGTTTAAGAGTGGATTACTTTCACTGAAATATATTGACACAGTGAGTTTAACAATGGACTTGATCATGGAGATTGTGAGGATAGCTTAGGATAGGCAAGGTTCTTTGTAGGGCCACTGTGAGCCCTTGTCGACTCCTTGGCCCCTAACAACACAATCAATGTTTACAGAAGGAATCTGCCAATGATTCTCCTGTGGAAAGGTTGTATTTGAACCACACCTTTTAGATTATCAGCTTAATTTATAGCACAGTACACCATTAAGACATCTTTGATTGATGTATGCTCATAATAAATTCATGCAAATAAAGTACAAATATAGAGGACATAGAG
>NW_006399760.1:27751992-27752730 GCF_000299155.1 Elephantulus edwardii | reverse complement strand
CTCATAGAGGGCCTTCCTCTCCTGCGCTGTCCCTCCACCCTCCCAAGCATGATGTCCCTCTCTAAGGACTGGTCTCTCCTCACAACATGTCCAAACAAAATATGTTAGATGGAGCCTCAGAATCCTTGCCTCCAAGGAGCTACTGTTTGTTTTCCTAGCAGTCCATTTCCTAGCAGGTATTCTCAATACTCTTCTCCAGCACCACAGCTCAAAGGCATCAATTCTCCTTCTGTCCTCCTTGGTCAGAGATGGATATAGAGTATTTAGGCGAAAAATAATAGTAAAAAGAAATAAAATAGTATAAAGACTTTCTACTCTTTCAAAATTCTAGCATTTTTATTCTGAAACTTTGAGCTAAGACTCAGTACACCGTTCTGGGAGGACAGTGCTTGCTGATTAATTGTATAGGATTGGTATTGCTCCTAGGCTATATTTTAAAATAAAGTTGCATTTTCCCTTATTTCCTAGCCTATTTCATAAACAATTATTCTCCAGTTGTGTATATTTACTACTATACAGAGTATTTTAATGTATAAGGTCAATTATCTTTTATAAAGCATAGCACAATGCTCTATAAAATTTCTGTTTAAGACTGTATCATGCATCACATAATTTCAACTCTTCACCTCCTAACTTCTACATGCTGGAATCTGAGTTTCCTTTGGAGTTTATCTTATCATATATTGGTAAATGAAAAATGAAAAAGGATGGATGGTGAAGAGATTGAGATTGTTAACA
>NW_006399760.1:27742453-27751671 GCF_000299155.1 Elephantulus edwardii | reverse complement strand
TGGAGGCAAGTATTCTGAGGCTTCGTCTGACATACTTTGGACATGTTGTAAGGAGGGAGAGGTCCTTGGAGAGGGACATCATGCTTGGGAGGGTGGAGGGGTGGCACAGAAGGAGAAGACCGTCTATGAGGTGGATTGATTCAGTGACTGGGGTAGTCGGAGTGGGTGTGTCAGAGGCAGTGAGATTGGCACAGGATAGAGCACAGTACAGGACTATTGTACATAGGGTCGCTATGAGTCACAAGTGACTGGACAGCACATAACAGCAACATATTGGTAAAGATCATGAAACAAAGTTTTTAAAGAAAAAGTTGTTAAAAAGAGAAAGAATTGTAGTCTTCTAATAATTGTGTAAATATTATGAATCTGAACATTGGACATTTGTCTAAAAGAAAATTTATGTGAATTATCAGTAATTATAATTAGAGACAGAATTTGTTCAGTGTTGTAACATGTTTTTCAATGATAAAGACAACAGAGATTTAGAAAATGGTGTTTAAGACAAAACTACCATACTGAGGTTTTCTTAATAGTTTCATCTCTCTTCTTGGATGCTAATTGCCTGCATGATAATTAAGGCATAGTGCCTTGTCTTAATCTTGTCACAAAAAATGCTGTATATAAATGATTTTGTCATGAAACCGTATTATACAACACAAGTTTCATAATTTAGGAGTGAGATTTTAACTAAAAGTACATTTCCAAGCTCATTGTGCATCATTAATTTGTAAACTTTATAAAAAGCATGTGCCTGTGCTCTATCAGCTCAGAATCTTTGTTAATGGGGTTAATTGGATAGTATTTTCATCTTTATTTTTCGCATGAATTAAAAACACACATTTTAAGGTCAACTGACCTGGAATATTCTGGTTCATAACAACTTTTGAAAGCGTTATAAATTATAACATTCAAAGAAACTCAGTTTTCAAATTGCTAGCTTGTCACGGAGAAATATTAAACATAGAAAGTATGAGTTTACTCATAGATTTATAAGTAAAAAAATCAACAAAAATGAGCCTTTCTCTATGTGAGGATGGAATATGGTGGATATGTAGTTTGTTGCACAAGAGCTTGGCTATAAAAAAACCCTTGTAAAATTTCCTTAATAAATGAACAATCTTCACTTGACATATAAAATGAATTGTGCCTCTATGCTATGCCTCTGTTGAGTTTATGGCACAAAAATCTAGGCAAACCATGTTGTTGTTGTTGCTGCTGCTACATGTCATTGACTAGGAACTGACCCGTAGCTGACCCTCCAGTGGCTTTCCAAAGGCAGTAAATCACACAGAGGAGATTATCCGTGTTCCTCCTGTGGAGAAACTGGTGGATTTGTACCACGTGCTTTTGGGTTGGTAGCACAACGTCTTACCAATATAGTAGATATTTGTTTGTCATAATCATTTCTTTGTTGGAGGACCTTAGGCTGAGGCTGTTTGCCCGTTTTAAGGGCTATGTGTAGTATTAATACACAGATCTGTCTCGTAGTTCTTATGTGACCAAAAGGCTTTTTTGAGAAAAATTAAAGATTTTTAGAGTAAAATGTTAATTAACTGATTCTCTTTTCTGCACAAGCCTAAATTAAGAGAAAAGGGAGTACTCATATTTTTATTTGCATTAAGTACATCGTCTCCATTTCATTTGCAAATAGGTACATTGTTACTAAAATAAAATATGATAAAATAAAAACCAAAAAAAGGCTTTTTGTTTGTTTTGTCTCCTATCTCTAAAGAAAACTCTTAAACTTGATTGCTGGACCATATGGCAGTTGCATGTCTAATTTTATAAAAAAACCATCAATTTATCTTCCAGACTGGCTACACTCCTACCAATAATGGAGATCTCCAGTTCTGCTGTATCCCTGTCAGAACTGTTATTGTCAGCTTTGCATCAATTCCACTCATTTTGAACACTCCAAAAAATATGTAGTTGAATTTTTTGTAGTTTTATTTGCATTCAGTATTGAATAAGGCTGTTGATATCTTGTCATGAGATATTTTGCCATTTGTATATATTTTCTAATATTTTCCATAGATTCCTAGGGCCTCATTTTTTGCCAAGACCTTCAATGTGGACTTTTCCCCTCATGACTATTGGTTATTTGTTTTTAAAGAAATACTAGTTTATTTATAAAATTTAAATACATTGTTTTTCACACCAGATCATTCCCATTTCCCTCACCTCCCCACCCATCAAATTGTACAACCCACGATTATTCCTCACATGTCCTCATCCATCTGCTTCCACCCTCTGACTATTGGTTTCTTATATCCTACATCCGGAAATATTTTCAATGTTGACCAATTCTTTTTGGTACATTGATTCTGTGTATTTCCCCCATTTTCTTTTGCTGTTTCCTGGATCACTCAAGATTTTGCCCATAGTCATCTTTCAGTATTGCAATTTAAGGCTTGAATTTGTTTATTAATTATTTTAGCTTGAGAAATACTGTGAGTTTTTCCCTTTTCTTCTCTAGCTCTATTACTTTGTACATTTTATTATAGTACTTTTCTTTGTCTTCTTGAATTGCTTTTTAAAATATCCTGTTCAGTTCTTTTACTTCAACATCGCGTCTCTTTGTTTTGGCTTATCTACCCTACAGTGCAATTTTTCAGAGTCTCTTCTGAATTTGAAAGATAGCTACCTGGCCAACTGGCTGAAAGAGATTTGTGCTCTCCTTCCTAAGAAGGCTGATATAGAAGAATGTGTAAATTATTGAACAATATAATTATGTCACATGCAAGTAAAATATTGTTGAAGATCATCCAAAAATGGCTAGAAGAGTGCATTGACAAAGAGCTGCCAGGATTGCAAGCTGGATTTAGAAGAGGCTGTGACACATAGGATATCATTGCTGATGTCAGATATATTTAGCTGAAGAAAAGACGATATGAGAAGAATGTCTATTTGTGTTTTATTGACAATGCAAAAGCATTTGACTGTGTAGATTATGACAAACTATGGCTAACATTGAGGAGGATGGGAGTTCCAGAACACTTAATTGTGCTTTTACAAGACCTGTACGTAAACCAGGACAGTACTGTTTGAACAGAATAAGGGAAACTACATGGTTTAAAATAAAGAAAGGTATGTGTCAGGGCTGTAATCTCTTTCCATATCTGTTCTAGCTATAGGCTTAACAAATTATTTGAGAAGCTGGACTCTATAAAGGAGAATGTGGTATCAGGATCAGAGGAACACCTATTAACAACCTTTATTATTCATACAACACAACTTTGGTTGCTGAAAGTGAGGAGGACTTGAAGTACATGCTGCAGAAGATCAAGACAAAAAAATCACTGCCTTCAATATAGATTACATCTCAACATCAAGTAAACAAAGATCCTCATTGCTGGAAAAATAAGCGAGATCACGATATATGGAGAAAAGATTGAAATTATCAATTATTTCATCCTATTTGGATTCACAATCAACATCATTTGTATCATAAGTGAAGAAATCAAAAGATATATTGCCCTGGAAAAATCTCCAAGACACTGAAGAGCAATGGTGCCAGCTGAAAGACTAAGGTGTGCCTGATTCAAGCCAGAATCTTCGCAATAACCTGCTCTAATCTGAGAGCTGGACAATGAATAATAATGACAGAATAAAGAGTGATGCCTTTGAGTTGTGGTATTGGAGAAAAGTACTGAGTGTCCCATAGACTGCCAAAAGAACAAACACATGCATCTTGGAAAAGTGCAACTAGCATGCTTCTTAGAGCCAAAGATGGTGAAACTTTGTCTCACTTTCATTGTACATACTGTTGTTTGTGGTGCTATTCTTTGGAAAGGAGCATCATGATTGGAAAGGTAAAGGTCAATGAAAAGGAGGAAGGCCCTAAGTGAAACTGATTTGCACAGTGACTGAAGCACTGAGATTAATTACATACAAGATTATGAGAACGGCACACAACAGGGTTAAGGTCTGTTCTTCATAGAGTTGCTATGGGTCTTGCTCAACTAAATAGCACTTACCAAAAAGAATACTTTTTTTTTATAAAGTGTTTTCTCATTTCCTCTCATTCTTTCAAACATAGTTTTTTGCTTTCTTGTAGTTGAATTCTGAGAATTCTTTATATGTTTTAACTAGCTCTTGTGAAATAGTCTGTAAGGTTTTGTGCTGCTAACCATAGTCCAATCCTCTCTGGTGATTCAAATTCATCAGCAGCTCTTAAGAAGACAGATGGACAATCACCACTCTTGTGATTTACAACCTAGGGGTCTCACTGCAGCATCAGCTATGAGTAGGTTCCATCTCAGTGGCAATGTAAGAATGACTTTTAACATGTTCTTAATGTAGTCCCTTTGACAAACATGTAATTTGGAAACATTGTATATGCTTTAACGTTGTTTTTCTTCTTTTGTTGTTGTTATTCTTGTTAGTTGTTATTCAGTTGGCTAAAATTCATGATGAGTTCATCTACAGCAGAACATTATTCAGTCCTTCACCATTTTAACCTCACTGACAACCTCAAGTACATTATACTGAACATTGTATATTTCTTAGAGCCATTTGACTTAAAATACCCTCTTTCACAATTATATTGGATAATATTATGTTGTGTGTAATAAGATTAGCATTGTGATCCCATCTGTAGTGTCTGTAGAAATAGCTAAGCCTTTTTAGAAACAGATAGGCCTTACTTATTATTCTATTTTCATCGGAAACTCAATTGAAGCCTAATCCTCATAAGTAGCTTTACTAATATTTTAAATACTTATGGTATAGCTTACAGCACCATAGCAATACATACGCTACCACGGTTTAGCAAAAAAAAAAAAAACAAAACCTGACTAATAAATGGTGACTTTATTTTCTTATCTTTTTATCTTTGATGGAGTACAAATGGTGATGGTTTTAAACATATCATGACTTAATCATATTATCTATCTTACATTTATGAAGATTTTCTTCTAAAAATTGTATCTGTTGTTGTTGTTGTTGTTGTTGTTATGTGCCGTCGAGTTGCTTGCGACTCATACTGACCCTATGTACAACAGCCCTAAACTCTGTTCTGTCCTGTGCCAATCTCATTGACTCCGACACACTCATCCCAATTACCCCAGTCACCAAATCAATCCATCTCCTACAGGGCTTTCCCCTCCTGCGCCTGCCCTCCACCCTCCCAAGCATGAAGTCCTTCTCCAAGGACCAGTCTCTCCTTACAACATGACCAAAGAATGTCAGACGAAGCCTCAGAATCCTTGCCTCCAAGGAGCAGCCTCGTTTAACCCTATCCAAGATGAATCTGTTTGTTTTCTTAGCAGTCCATGATACTCTCAATACTCTTCTCCAACACCAAAGTTCAAAGGCATCAATTCTCCTTCTATCCTCCTTAGTCATTGTCCAACTCTCTGACGTATAACATGTGATTGCAAAGACCATAACCTGTATCAGACGCACCTTAGTCTCCAGAGAGACACCATTGCTCTTCAGTACTTTAGAGAGGTCCCTAACAGCAGACTTTCCCATCACAATACGTCTTTTAAATTCCTGGCGGCTGGTGCCAAGAGTGTTGACTGTGGAGCCAAGTAGACTAAAGTTGTGAACAATCTCCATCTCTTCACCATCCATCCTGATGCTGCCAATTGGTCCAGTGGTGAGAATCTTTGTCTTCTTGACATTGAGCCTCAATCCATATTGGAGGTTGCAGTCATTGACACTCTGCAGCAAGCGCTTCAGGTCCTCCTCAGTTTCAGCAAGCAAGGTTGGGTCATCTGCATAATGCATACCTTTTCAAAAATTGTATTACTTTATATAGTATATTTATATCCATAATCTCTTTTAAGGTTTATGTTGACAGGTCAAGTTTACGATTTTTATAACTATGCCTAATTTTCCAGCTTTGTGTATTGAAAAGTTTGTTTTCTTTATTGAATTGCAAAAAGATTACTGGAACAGCACATTCACAGAGAACTGCCAGATGTGCAGGTTGGTTTACAAGAGGCTGTGGTATTAGGGATATTGTCACTAATGTTAGATGGATCTTGGCTGAAAGCAAAGAGTACCAGAGGAATGTCTATCTGTGTTGTTTCGTTGACTATGCAAAGGCATTTGACCATGTGGATCACAACAAACTGTGGCTAATTCCTAAATTAATGAGAAACCCGGAACACTTTATTGTGCTTATCCAGTCTCCTCCCATGGAGCTGCTGGCCTCTAACCATGTATCTTTGGAATTGCAGAAGAGCTTCTTACCACATAGACTGGCTCTTTCTGAAAACATGTCATAAATATGTTATATTAATTTTAGAGGACTATTTTGACAGTAAAATACTTTTCTGACTATATTGATTTCCAGACAGATTTTTGTTTGTTTCTACAAGTTTTGTTTCTTTTACAGTCAGTGCAATAATTCAAAGAAATTCATTTTCCTCACAGGCCTTCTTTATTCATCATGTGGCATTCACATGTACATAAGGTGTTCGGCAGTGTTTAGAGTTGGATCAGGCATACTGAGGTGCAGTAGATTGATTTTTCAAAATGCATTTATAGTCATTCACATTGACTTTTTCTGCATGCATGTAACTGATTGTAATGTCACAAAGATGTCACTGAGGTAAACAGCATCATTTGTGGGTGGTTGTTGGGTTCCATTGAGTTGAGTATGACTCCAAGTGAGCCTATGAACAACAGGTATGAACCCTGACCTATTCTGAGCCATCCTCATCATCTCTAACACACTTGAGTTCATTGCTTCAGTCATCGTGTCAGTCCATTTTGTTGTGGGTCTTTCATTCCTTTATCATCACTCTACCTTTCCAAGCATTATTAGATCCCTCTCCAACGAATAACCTTCTTTGCTTCATGCTTAAAGTATGTAAGATGAAGCTTTATAATTTCTGCCTACAAGAACCATTCTGGCTGCACCTTCTCCAAGACACATGTGTCTTTTGGTAGTCCATGGGATATTGAGTATTCTTCTCTAACACCACAATTTAAAGTCATCAATTTTTCTCAAGTTATCTTTATTAATTGTATAGTTCTCAAATACATAGTAAGTGACTGAAAGGTCATTGTCTGAATAAAGTGTACCTTAGTCCTCAAGCTATCATTATTACTCTTCAGTAACTTGGAGAGGTACCTGACTGCAGACACTCTGAGAGCAACATGTCTCCTGATCTCCTGACTGTTGCTTCCAAATGTATTGATTATAGATTCAAATAAGATGAAGTAATTGTGTTTCAGTCTTTTCTCCATCAGTTATGTATTTGTCCAGTGATGAAGATTTTTGCCTACTGGTCCAGTGGTGAAGATATTTTTCCCTTTTTTAAAATTTACTAATAATTTATTTTCTTTTTTACCCTTTTAAAAAATTTAAACTTATTTACTTATTTATTCACAAAGTTTGAATACACTGTTTTTTACAAAAGATCTTTCCCATTTCCTTCATCTTGCCAACCCATTGAATTGTGTAACCCTATGATTAACACCCTCCTCCCCCCATCCTCACTCCTCTATTTCTACCCTTCCCCCCTCCTTGGATCCTCATACTCATTCCACAATAATGGTTTTATACAATATTTGTCCTTGTGGGACTGAGTTAGTTCACTCAGCATAATGCTCTCTAGTCCCTCCCAAGTTAGATGATAATTTACAAAATCATACATTTTGTGTGTTGCATAGTATTCCATTGTATGAATGTGCCACAACTTCTAGATCCATTCTTTTCTGATTGGACATCTGGGCTATTTCCATGTTCTTGAAATGGTGAATAATGCTTCTATGAGCATTGGTGTACAAGCTTCCATTTGAATCTTAGTTCTCATTTTCTTTTGGTATTTTCCAAGCAATGGAATACTGGGCCCTATGGAATTTCTATGTTCAGCTTTTTGAGGAAGCACCAAACTATCTTCCTGAGTGGTTGGACAATTTTACAATCCAACCAACAATGTAAAAGAATTCCTATCTTGCCACATCTTCTCTAATATTTATTATTTGTTGTCTTATTAAACTTTGCCACTGCTACTAGAGTGAGATGTTATCTTATTATCATTTTGATTTGCATCTCTATTATTGTCAGTGTTGTGGAACATTTCTGCATGCATCTGTTTGCCATTTAAATCTCTTCCTCTGTGAAAATTCTTTCCTTCCCCCCCACATTTTGTAATCGGATTATCAGTCTTTTTCTTGTGGAGGCCCAGGAGTATTCTAAAAACTTTCATTATGAGATTCTTGTCTGAGATGGTATTGCCAAATGTTTGTTCCTAGTTGGTAGGTTTTCTTTTCACTTTGTTGGAAAAAAGTTTTTGATGCACAAAGTGATTTAGTCTTAAGAAGGTCCCATTCACCAATTTTATCCTATTCTGACTATGCTTTTCTGACTGTGTTTGGAAGTCTCTTTATACTGTAGACTAAAAAACTGTTAGAGCTAGGAGGCCAGTTTAGCAAAGTGGTAGGATGTAACATCAATTTCCAAAAATCAGAGGTATTTCTCTACAGTAACAAAGAGAATTTTAAAAAGGAAACCAAGAAAGTTGTAACATTTACAATAGCTAACAACAAATTGAGATGCTTTGGAGTGATTCTAAGTAGAGATACAAAATACTTATTCAAAGAAACTACAGAACACTTCTGCAAGACACACTAAAAGACCTAAATAAATGGTAAAATGTTCCCTATTCATGGACAGAAAAATCAAGGAAGGGATGGCTGAGGATGGATAGGGGTGAAACCAGAGGGTTGCACAGTTTTATGGGTGGAATAAGGGGAGAAAGTAAATGGGAAGGATCCAGGTGAAAAGACAGGGTAATAATGGGCTAGCTCCAATGGTGATTAATTTTATAAAACATATTGTGTGAAAATGATTGTATGAGACACAATGTGAATGAAGAATAGTGTTAAATACAATACAAACTTTGTGAGCAAATGAATTTAAAAAAAGAGTTCTATGAGAGTTAGTTGGTGTTAGAACAAGGAGCTTAAAGAGATTGGAACTGAGACTTTGGTGTGTAAAGTGTACATGAGTGTAAATATAACAAAGGAAATATGTATCTATATTTGCCTCTGGACACTCTATGAACAGAGCTCGGGTCTTTCATTCATAGAGTCGCTAAGAGTCATCGACGATTCACTGACACTTAACAACAAGAATAACAATATCTATATATCTGTGTCATCTGATCCTTGATTATAGCAACTCGAGGTTTGAATTTGTTCTTCAGTTCCTTGAGCTTAAGATATGCTGAGCGAGTTCGGCCCTTTTGATTTTCTGA
>NW_006399760.1:27733586-27739848 GCF_000299155.1 Elephantulus edwardii | reverse complement strand
ATTCTGAGGCTCCGTCTAACATACTTTGGACATGTTGTAAGGAGATACCGGTCTTTAGAGAGGGACATCATGCTTGGGAGGGTGGAGGGACAGCGCAGGAGAATAGGGCCCTCTATGAGGTGGATTGATTCAGTGACTGGGATAATTGGTTCGGGAGTGTCGGAGACCAGTGCGATTGCCACCGGACAGAGCAGAGTTTAGGGCTGTTGTACATAGGGTCGCTATGAGTCGCAAGCGACTCGACAGCACATAACAACAACAACAACATATTTCTGTGTAACTGTATATCTATCATCTACCTATAATTAATCTATCTATAATCTATCTAGCTATCCATCCAGAGAGAGAGAGAAATCAGATTCTGATGATATCATTTGATACTTATTTTACTGGACACTAGAAAATAGTCTATATTTGGACTTTTAAATTAGGTGATCTAATACATTCATGTGTGTGTATATAAAAACAAATTAGATTCTATTTTTCCATCAGTTTCTGTCAAATTGGTTGTAATATACCATATGGTTTCTTCTGTTTCCTAGTGCTATTATTTAATATGTTAAAATTTTACATAATCATAAGAATCAGGTTTTTGCTAACAATGCAGATTCCTATATAACTAAGGATTCTATTTTATTAAAAGTTCTTTTTTTAGAAACTGTCCACAGTTAAATTTTATGAACAGGAAGTAGAAAAGTCACCATAAACATCATACAGTCATATCAATTCCACATCATAGCACCCCACATACCATGTTTCTGAGGTTACAAAACATTATTAGAGGAAACTGTGAATCTTTCTACTAGGGAACAGTTGATGGATTTGATCTATGAACTTTCTGATTCTGAAGCTTCGTCTGACATACTTCGGGCATGTTGCAAGGAGGGACTGGTCCTTGGAGAGGAGCATCATGTTTGGCAGAGTGGAGGGGCAGCAAAGGAGAGGAAGACCTTCGATGAGATGGATCTATTCTGTGACTGGGGTGGTGGGAATAAGTGAGTTTGACATGGCTAGCTTGGCACAGGATAGAATGGCATCTAGGGCTCTTGTACATAGGGTCGCTATGAGTCGCAAGCAACTCGATGGAACATAACAACAACAACAACAACAACAACAGTGTAACAAACTATACAGTGTGGCACTGTTAACCTGAAAATATTGTTCATAACTCTAAGGTAAGCTATTTCAATACTACAGGTGTTCTCCAGGAGAAAAATGCATACTTTCCCCTGTTATTTACTGTCTCAAAAATAGAAGGTCATCAAGAGTTGGAATTGACTTGAAAACACTGGATTTGGATTAAGAGATAAACACTATTAACATTCTCTCAGCACACCAGTTAAAAACCATGTTTAGCACACCATCAAATAGCTACATGATTACTGTATGCTATTGATGTGAGTCATAATAGAGATCTTCAGATCCAAGGTAGCATTCTTTTTTTTTTACAAAGAGGAAATTGGGACTGAAAGAAGTAATAGCATAGATCTAAATCTCATAAAAGAGTGCTATAATAAGTACTACAACATTTGTTTCCTGCTGGCTTAAATTTCTTTCAATACTAAGATCCTACTTCTAAATTGGAAAATCATAAAAAAAATATGTCAGTAACAGGATATCAAAAACCTCACTCATTCACCTCAAGGGCGTAGAAATCAACTAAAACAGCACTGATATATATTTCTAAAATTAGTTTTAATAGTTATAAGCATAATTATTGCCATTTTTTAAATGAATGAGTACTCATTATTCAATTACCTTAATTATAATGAATCCCTCATTATTCAACTCTAAATCACTATCCTAATTCATGAAATGGTTTTGTACCATATCCTCAAATCTTTATAGGGCAAGAATCATATAATAAAAATATTAAGAACCAAAATGTACTAATGTCTTTTACGAGGAGACAAATCACTTTTAAAAAACCTTAGCATTTAGCACAGGAGAGTGCTTACCTATTAATTTGGTTCAAATGTAAATTCCTAGTATTAAACCAGAAATTCATAGTATTGTACCTTGACTACTGATTTTGCAATTTCCCCACTAGTGTGGAAAGAACTGTAAGCCATAGAAACTCAAAACAGAATAAGTGCTTTAAGAGATCAGACAAGATCATCTGATAAATTTGAAGGACCAAAGCTTCTACACATTAGAAAATAGTTTGAAACTGAGCATACTCACCTTTTTTTTCCCTGGAGAGGCAAAAATCAAACCAATTACCAGAAATAACACCATTTTTTAAAGAAAATCTAAAATCTCAAAAAGCCTAGAATATTACAAAAATGGTATTGTCTACTATTGTCACTGTAAACTCCAATGCCTTTAAAAATATTTAAGGGGTTGTTGTTGTTGTTATGTGCCATGGAGTTGCCTGCGACACATAGCAACCCTATATCCAACAGCCCTAAATCCTGTTCTGTCCTGTGCCAATCTCAGTGTCTGCGACATACCTACCCTCATTACCCCATTCATTGAATCAATCCACCTCATAGAGGGTTTTCCTGTCATGCACTGTCCCTCCACCCTCCTAAACATGATGTCCTTCTCTAAGGGCTGGTCCCTCCTTGCCACATGTCCAAATGGACTGTAAAAATAAAATTAGATATTAATGTTATACCATAATATTTTTCTATCATAGTTATTATAACATGCTGAAAAATATGCATGAATTTTCTAAATATATTTAAAACATATTACACACACATAAATATATATACTTTGCTTCTGTTCCATATAAATTTTTAAAAGGTTATATTAATGGACCCATTTAAGAAAATACTCTTATATAAAAAAGACACCCACAGTTTAGAAAATTATTTGAAGAAAAAAGCAAACATTATTTTATGCCATTGCATATTACACAAAGTTTGCTAACCTCTTGAAAATTAAAATAAAAATAATATTTAGTTCCAAAATAACCTAAGCTTAGTTTCTTCTCAAAACTGGCTACAGTTCATAATTATCAGGGATGCTTTGATAGGTGAAGTCATGGATCTTTATTTTAAAGCTTTCCTTAATGCTATTTCACCTGTTGGTGTCTTGGAGCATCATTAAAATCATTGAACTTCTCTTGTTTGTGCATGCCTGTATCTTTCTTATCTATAGGACAGTGCTGCAATGGTAAATACCCATGTAAAATGTATTAACATAGTGACTGTAACATTATAGGCAAGCATATCTGAGACAGTGTGGATGGCGCAGGATTGCATAAGCTTCAGATCTCTTATTTGTTGGGTTACTGTGGGTCATAGTCTACTCAACAGTACATAAATATCATCGCTCATTTTGTTTATTTCTTACATTGCCTCTCTACATTCTGCAGGGACATTTCTTTTTTCTTTCCTCATTGCTGAGTATCTATAATTTTTATAATACAAGATAGTGAAATCACTAAAGCTAAAGATAAGAAGTTTTAACCAAATATTATGGGCCAAATCAAGTAAACACATTTTATAACTTTTCCTTAATAATGCATTAACAATATTAAAATAACTGATTTGATAAAAACATTGTTCTGATTATTTTGACTCTGAGTTTATCTATTCTCAGTTTATCTATTATCAAATTAATTGACAAATATTTTACTATAGCAAGAACTCTCTTACCTGTTTATCCAAAGCTAGGAATGTTTTCTTCTTTTCATTTTAAATTGTCACCTGAGATCACAGAAATAACACATATCTATTATAGGTATGAAAATAAAACTTTTAAAAATATTTTCTTTCAATTTTAATTCTCTTCCTGAGCATACACTACATTTTTTGATGCCACCAGCTGCTCTGTGGGAGAAGGACGGGCAATCTCCTCCCGTGGAATTAACTGCCTCTGAAAAACTGCTGGAATACCAGCCGTGAGTCAGTTCCAACTCAATACAACAAAAACAACAGCATAATTGTGAATATGTTTTAAGGATAGCTTTGCCAACAATAGCCCAAGCTTTTATTCTTCTAAAGCTTAAACCAGGCATTGATGATCTGCTTACTGTATAAGTTCTTATGCAGCTTTCAAGAGAGGGAGGGAAAATCATCTATATGTCTATGTAAAAGTAGAAGTACCACGTTTAGCAATTATCTTTGTAAAAAAGGTGGGGGGGGGAGAAACTCTAGAGCCCATAGATTAATATGATGGTTCCTTCCTCCACTGAACATCTTCAGTCCTGATTCAGCTCTTGTTGCACAGCTATTTAAAACTGATAAGAAAAGGAGCTTGCAATGTCACCCAGGTTTGTTTTTCTTTGATCAGGCCAATTAAGTTGAAAAGTGAATGCCTTACGTATTTTTCAACTTTAAGCCAAGTGATCCTTTAACATTTTTTTGTGACTCATAGTGACCCTATATACAAGAACTCTAAATACTGTTCTATCCTGTGCCAACCTAGCCATCTCAAATGCACTTATTCCTACTGCTCCAGTCACAGAATCGATCCATCTCATCTAAGGTCTTTCTCTCCTTCACCGCCCCTCCACTCTGCCAAACATGATGTGCCTTTCCAAGGACCATGCCCAAAGTATGTCAGACAAAGCTTCAGAATCCTTGACTTCAAAGAGCATTCCGTCTTCACCTTCTCCAGGACAAACCTGGTTGTTCTCCTAGCAGTCCATAGTATATTCAGCACTCTTATCCAGCACCACAGCTCAAAGGCATCAATTCTCTTTCTATCAACCCTATTGTTTATAGAAACATAATACTATTGTTTTTGTTATGTGCAATCGAGTCACTTGCGACTCATAGTGACCCTATGTACAAGAGCCCTAAATGCCGTTCTATCCTGTGACAACCTCGCCATCTCAAACACACTCATTCCCATCACTCCACTCACAGAATTGATCCATCTCATTGAGGGTCTTCCTCTCCTGTGCTATCCCTCCACTCTCCCAAAAATGATGTTCCTCTCCAAGGACCAGTCCTTCCCTGAAACATATCCAAAGTATGTCAGACAAAGCTTCAGAATCCTTGATTCCAAGGCATTCTGCCTTCACCCTCTCCAGGACAAACCTGTTTGTTCTTAGAAGTCCATGGTATATTCAACACTCTTCTCCAGTACCACAGCTCAAAGGCATCAATTCTCTATCATCCTTATTCACTGTCCATCTCTTTGATGCATAGCATGTAATTGCAAAGACTATAACCGGATCAGGTGCACCTTAGTCTCTAGCCTGATGTCGTTGCACTTCAGTACTCTTGAGAGGTCCCTCACAGCTGACTTTCCCAATGTAATTCGTCTCTTGATTTCCTGGCTGCTGCTACCAAGAGTGTTGACTGTGGAGCCAAATAAACGAAAACTGTTACCTATCTCAATCTGTTCACCATCCATACTAATGCTGCCAATTGGCCCAGTGGTGAGAATCTTAGTTTTCTCTATGTTGAGCTCCAGTCCATATAGGAGGCTGCAGTCCTTGATCTTCTATAGCAAGCGCTTCAGGTCCTCCTCAGTTACAGCAAGCAGAGTTGTGTCATCTGCATGATGTAGGTTCCAAAGTTATTAAAATGGTTATTTTCTGGCCTTTGTCTATGTACAACTTGTGTTTCAAGTCATAGAAATTCTGATTTTGCAAAAATTTTCATTTATTTGAGATAATATAACCAACTGACCAAGTATTTTTATTTAACAGCTCATCAGAACAAGAGTATGGAATGTAAAAATACTCTAATTTTTATAATAAAAAGTCAATATTTCAAAACCACCAAAGATATTTCAGATATAGATAGATAGATAGATAGATATAGATAGATAGATAGATAGATAGATAGATAGATAGATAGATAGATAGTTATTCTGCGTTAATTATAAATGTCATTTGTTTTCCTATCCAAAAGTTAGGGGGAAACAAATCTCAACTCTAAGACTCGTAACTCAAATGTGCTTTTAAATCTTTTAGGACTCCCACTGTTTATTTTTTTACCATATTCACATGGAAAAAAACACAAGAGTATCTTAGGATGTTTTGCAATATAATTTCCCTCTTTTCACTTTGTTAAATGTTTGATATGTTGTTGTTGCTGTTGTTATGTGCTGTCGAGTCATTTGCGACTCATAGTGACCCTATGTATGTACAACAGCCCTAAACCCTGCTCTATCCTGTGCCAATCTCATTGCCTCTGACACACCCAACCTGATGCTTTAGGCAGAATGTTAAATGATCCAGGAGGTATCAAAAGAAGATGGAAGGAATATACTGAGTCATTTTATCGAAAGGAATTGGCAGATACAGAAGAATTTAATGAAATAGCATTTGAGCCAGAGCCTATGGTGATGAAGG
>NW_006399760.1:27721716-27732898 GCF_000299155.1 Elephantulus edwardii | reverse complement strand
GCTTGCTGAAACTGAGGAGGACCTCATGCATTTACTGCAGAGGGTCAAGGACTGCAGCCTTCAGTATGGACTGAGGCTCAATGTCAAGAAGACAACGATTCTCACCACTGATGTCCTCCAGATTTCTTGGCACAACTTAGTGAGCACATCCAGGGCAGCATCTGTTTGTTGAAAGAAATCAATTGGTATGCTGTCAACCCTGGAGCCTTGTTTTTTTTGCCTATTCCTTCAGAGCAATTTGAACTTCCTCCCTCATCACCATGGTGGCTCTTGCTCATATGTTATTTCATGAAATTCCTCTGTGTTGGCCAATTCCTTCTGATACAGTGACTCTGTGTACTTCTTTTAATACTTCCTGAATCATTTAACATTCTACCCAAACTATTCTTAAGTATTGCCACCCACGGCTTGAATTTGTTTTTCAAGTCCTTCAGCTTAAGAAACGCTGCGTGTGTTTGGCCTTTTTGATTTTCTGACTCCAGCTCTCTGCATATTTCAATATAGTATCTTGATTTGTTTCCTGAGCTGCCTTTTGAATTTTTCTGTTCAGCTCTTTGATTTCTTAGTTTCTTTGTTTATCTTTAGCTTCTCGGTGCTCTAATATAATATTCAGAGTCTCATCTGACATCCATCTTGGTCTTTTCTCTTTCTTCAGCCTTGTAATGACCTTTTGCATTCTTCATGGACTATGTTCTTGATATCCTCGCAGAGCTCATTTGGTCTGCACTCATTGGTGCTCAAGGCCTCATTCCTGTTCCTGAGATAGTTTTGAAATTCGAGTGGGACATACTTAAGGTCAAATCTTGGTTCCTGTGGACTTGATTTAATTTTCCTCAACTTCACTTTGAACTTGCATATGAGTCGGTGATGGTCTGTCCCACAGTCAGCACCAGGCCTGGTTTTTCACTGCTGAAACTGACTTATAAAGATTAATATTTGTTCCCAGTCCAAAGAAAGGTGACCCAATAGAGTGTGGAAATTATCGAACAATGTCATTAATATCACATACAAGCAAGATTATGCTGAAAATTATCCAAAAACATTTTGAACAATAAGTCAACAGAGAACTGCCAGATGTGCAGGCTGGATTTAGAAGAGGTCGTGGTACTAGGGATATTATAGCTAATGTCAGAGGGATCTTGTCAGAGAGAAGAGAACACCAGAAGAATGTCTATCTGTGCTTCATTGACTATGCAAAGGCTTTTGACTGTGTGGATCACAACAAGTTGTGGCTGACTCTGAAAAGAATGGGAATCCCAGAATATTTGATTGTGCTAATGGGAAACTTATCCATGGACCAAGAAGCATTCATCAGAACAGAGCAAGGAAAGACTACATGGTTCAAAATCAAGACAGGGGTCAGTCAGGATGTATTTTGTCCCCACACCTTTTCAATCTGTAAGCAGAACAGATCATCTGAGACACTGGGCTGTATGAGGAGGAATGTGGCATCAGGATTGGTGGAAGAGTCATCAACAACCTGCATTATGAAGATGACACAACCCTCCCTGCTTGCTGAAACTGAGGAGGACCTGAAGCACTTGCTGCAGAAGGTCAAGGACTGCAGCCTTCGATATTGATTGAGGCTCAATGTCAAGAAAACAAAGATTCCCACCACTGGGCCAATTGGCAGCATCAGTATGGATTGTGAACAGATTGAGATAACAGTTTTAGTTTGCTTGGTTTCACAGTCAACACTCTTGGTAACAGCAGCCAGGAAATCAAGAGACTAATTACATTGGGAAAGTCAGCTGTGAGGGACCTCTCAAGAGTACTGAAGTGCAACGACATCAGGCTAGAGACTAAGGTGCACCTGATCCGGTCTATAGTCTTTGCAATCACATGCTATGCATCAAAGAGTTGGACAGTGAATAAGGATGATAGAAAGAGAATTGATGCCTTTGAGCTGTGGTACTGGAGAAGAGTGTTGAATATACCATGGACTTCTAAGAACAAACAGGTTTGTCCTGGAGAGGGTGAAGGCAGAATGCCTTGGAGTCAAGGATTCTGAAGCTTTGTCTGACATACTTTGGACATGTTGCAGGGAAGGACTGGTCCTTGGAGAGGAACATCATTTTTGGGAGAGTGGAGGGATAGCACAGGAGAGGAAGACCCTCGATGAGATGGATCCATTCTGAGTGGAGTGGTGGGAATGAGTGTGTTTGAGACGGCGAGGCTGGCACAGGATAGAACGGCATTTAGGGCTCTTGTACATAGGGTCATTATGAGTCACAAGTGACTTCATTGCACATAACAACAACAATAGTATTATGTTCAGAAATACTTAAATATGGCTTGTTCAGATATTGAATCTTATAATTTCATTAAAAATATTTTTTATCTAACAACTGACACAATGGAAATACTTTCATTCTCCAGACTAAATACTTAGGAAAATGTTTCATTTCTGTTATTTGATTTTGGAGCCCCAAGTAAGGCTTATCATCTTCTAAGTTTTTTAAATGAGCGAAGTATTTAATAGTATCCTATTGATGCAATGATGAAGTTTTTTGTCTTATTGATGTTGAAATGTAAACCACATAGAAGTATATTATTTTCTGCACCAAGTATTTCAAGTTTTCTTCCCTTTCTGCAGCAAAGTTTGTTTTCAATTACATAATGCAGGTTATTGATAATAATTTAGAATATAACATAGGGAAGTAATTATTATTTTGGTTTACCATTATGTAAATGATTTAGCAGAAAAAATATTAGCATTTATATAGATAATAGTTTTAATTTAAATTATCAATAGGCTTTAGTATAATCAGTTATTAAAAACCTGGTCAGTTAAATCATGATAAGAATAAAAAATGCATTCATGCATTCTAAAACAATTATAACCATTACCTGTAAATTAGGGTTATGTCTCCCTTTTAATTTATATATCCAATAAAATATAAGGCTATTGTTCTTGTGTACCATTGAATCAGAATCAACCCATCATGACTCTCTGGTGGGTTTTCAAAGGTTAATCAAATGGAAGGAGATTGTCCATCCATCTCCTATGGAGCAGCTGGTGGATTTGAACCATGTGCCTTCGGGATTACAATGTAGTTTCTTGACAGTAGGCCACCAGAGCTCCCTAAATTATAAGGCAATACTTAGTAGTCCAGCTGTGGTCTATTAAAATATTTTCTAATATTTATGATTCATGGACTGATTCAGGTCATGTGTGGTCTTTTCAATCACTGACTAGGTAGATGAGAGCTGTAAAATAAATAAAATTATAGATGAAGAATTGATGTCTTAGAGGTGTGTTCTGTTGGAGAAAAATACTGAATGGGCTTCCAAAAGAACAAACAAGTATATTTTGAAGAAAATATAGCTAGAATTGTCCTAGAAGGAAATGATGATAAAGTTTTCTCTCACCTACTTAAGGCATGTTGGTTGTTGTTGGACATGTTGGTAGGAGAGGCTGTTCCTTGGAGAAGGAGATCATTCTTAGAAAGGCAAAGGGTTAAAAAAATTAAAAAGAAAGGTAGAGGGTTGGCAATATAGAGGAAGACACTCAACCAGAAGGATTGGCACAGTGACTGCAGCAATGTGTTCAACTGTGTCAGAGATTGTGAGGTTGACACAGGATAGGACACTATTCGAATCTGTTGTCTGGGCTTACTATGAGTCATATTAATTTTAATTGTTATCAATTACCCAGGTGATTTCCCTATCTGCTAAAGGATTATGCTCCCTTAAAACATATGTCGGAATCCTAATCCATGTCCTGTAGATAAACTCTTATGTGCAAACAAGGTTTTCATTGCTATGTCAATTGTATAAGGACCTATCGATGTATGGTCTGTTCTAATATTTCATGAGTTATAAAAATGGCAGATTTGATGCAAAGGTAGGCTAATTCTAGAAGAAAACATAACTACCCAAAATTAGGTAAGGTAGACAAATCTGAAGATTTAACAACTATGAGGAACAACAGCTATTAAAAGTTGAAATACAGAAGGAAGAACCTTCAAGTAGATTCCCATACCAAATCTAGTCTTTAGTCTACTGTGTTCTGAGAAGAACAATTTGTGCTTTTGAGAGTTATCCATTATAGTAAATATTACAACTCCATGAGAGAATGAAGATAAACACCTACACAATTTAGAGATTTCCTATACCACTCATCAACTTTTCCTTAGATCAGAGATTCTTTATTCAATCAGGCATAGTATTTTGTAATAATTATGCCAATATTTTGAAAGGCAATTCACAGAAAATATTAAGAATAAAAATAATAGAAAAAATATTAGTGGACATCTTAACTGAATTTATTGTTAGACAAAGTCAATATTTTAAAAATCAACAGATACTCCTACTTAATTTGACTCTATATAATATGATTGTTACACATTGAATTGTGTTCCTTCAAAATACATGTATGCTTGGCTAGGTCATGATTCACAGGCTGATGTTTGGAGCTCTGTTTTAAGATTCCTTTCTGTTGCAAATCCTAACCCTATGATGTTATTTAGGCATAAGTAAGGGTAGTTATGTTAATAAACCCAGGTACAATCTACAATGTTAGATTGTATTTTGAGTCAGTCTACTTTGAAATTTAGAAGATTAAGCAATGGAAAACGGGGTACAGACCTGACTATCACCAAGTAAAAAGAACCAGGAAGAGAGTTGATTCCTTGGCAATGAGGTCCCTACAAAGAACATTTCCAGATTCTGGGCAGTTGATCTCCAAGGAACTCCATGCTCACATATATTGAAAGATTATAAAGACCACCTCTTGAACGTAGGAGTGAGAGAAAAATATTCTTTTAGAGCCAGTGCCCTGTATACAATCTTTTAGCCTCCTAAACTATGAGAAAGCAACTTTTGTTAAGGATATATTTCTGTTATAACAACACTAATAGAAGGCTGAATATTTGGATATGAAATTTAGAGAAAACAACAACTGCAGCAGTATCATTTGCAATGCCTTGAAGATGTGGTATATTTATATTCTTGTTGCCATTGAGTTGGAACCAACTCATAGCTGATATTGCAGCATGTTTTCAAGAAAGTAAGTTGCAGGAGAGGAGAAGTCTCATCTTTCTCTCTTGGATCTGCTTGTGGATTTGAACCATCAATGAAGTGAAACATTTGAATTGGTGGCACAAATCCTAAAGATTAGAGCACTATCATATTTTTAACAAAATATATGTAGGATCTTTATGTTAAAACCTAGAATGGGAACAAATGAAATAATTAAGGAAATCAAACAACTTTTAAAGAAATATGTATACTATGTACAAATATTGAAGAACATTATCTTGTTAAAATGCTGATGCTCTTAAACACAATCTATAGTGTCCACATAACCCAAATTGGAATCTCAGCAGAATATGTTGTGTATTGACAAACTGATAAGGAAGTTTGTAAAATTATTTTAATGAATTAACATATCCTCAGAATAATTGAATATTATGTGAAATATGAACTCATTTTTTCTTACTTAAGCTTGTCTTACACATTTCAGAGTCTTGCATTCTTGGTGGTTAAAAGTTAGAAGTACCTTCTTACCATTGCCACACACTACAGATTCAGAAAATGCCAGTTAGAAGTAGCACTTCCTCAATAATAACCACTAAGTACCTTACATCTTTTTTGTTTTGTAGCATTGAGTCAGAAATGACCCATAGATGATCCTACAGCAGGTTTTCAGAGGCAGTTAATCTTATGGGAAGAAATTCCCATCCTTGCATGCTGACTATATATCAACAGATTGAACATGTCACCACTCTGCTTACAATTCACAAAAGATGACTTCCAAATTCCTTAGCCTGGCACTTAACATCTACAATCATCTGGTCTCAAGACTCAATGCTGAATTAATCCCTGCCAAGAAATTTATCTTAACACTTCAGTTCTGATGAACTGTTTCTCTTTCCCTTCCATGTAGTTTTTATGTGTAGTCCATAGAGAGTTGTATAGCTAGCACAAAGACCACAGATATTGGGCAGATCAGATGTCATCTTTCTATGAGAGAAAAATGGCATTTTTCCATGGGATTTATAGCCTTGGGAACCCAGGGGAAGGACAGTTGAGTTAGAAGGTGCCGAAGGCAAACTGAGAGAGAAAGACTCTTATAGAGGAAAAGCTTGTTCTTAGTGATAAAGTGAGGCTAATATGAAGATAAGGTATTTTAAATTATCTTTAAGAGTTTTTATCATACTAATCCTCAAGGAGCTCTGATGGTCTAACGTTAAGAAGCTGCACTGCAGTGCCAGAGGTACACGGTTTTTGCCCACTAGCTGCTCTGTGGAAAAAGATGAACAATTTTCTCCCAGGAGATTTACTGCCTCTGAAACAACTGGAAAGTTAGCTATGGGTCAGCTCTCATTCAAAAGCATACAACAACTCCTCATTGTGCTGTGTTTTGTTTTAAATGCCTCATGATTGTTGAGTCAAAACAAACTTATAGCTGATACTTCTTGTTATCTGTATCTTTTAATTTTACACTCTATATATTTCATATAGCTTATTTTTCTTAATTTGCTTTCCCCAGAATATTTAGCTATATAGAAACATTCTTATCATACATGTAACCATTTATTCTATGACAAAATATTTTCCACCCACCTATCCTACATCCACACATGGATAATATTGAATTGTTAAGGAGATATTCTTTCATTAACACCTTTTAAAAATTGAATTTGTTCCTAGGATCAAGTAACAAAATACTAAATATAAAGCAGTTCTTCAGAAATTAAATTTTATTCCATTTTTTGTAATTTAATCCACAGATTTAATGATTCCCAAATAATTTTTAATTATGCATTCTAGACTGTTCAGTCATAGACCAATGCAATGTTTATGACATTTTTCCTGGCACTAAAATGATTTAAAAAGGTATAGATACCCAAACTTTACAAAAAAAAACAAAAAAGATAATGGTTTTCATATTTAGGCTGAGAGTGTGCGTTTGCAGTTGAATAAAAATGATGCATATGTTTCTGTGGGGATAATTTACTAGAGTTGCTAGAGTGTTCCTGATTCTCCAAGTAACAGACTGAGGAGCTCGAAGTGACAGTCACAGCTATTGAAGACACCATGTGCATAAGTAACAATAAATTGGATCCACAAAACCGTTCAGTTACATAATTATCTTCCCTACACATAAAGACTAAACTATGTAAAAAACCCTATGTACAACACAAACTATACTTACTTGTTAAAATCTCTCATACTCAGAAGATCCATTATTAAAGGAAAATTGTTGTATATGACTCCATGAACTAATAGAAATAACACACACAAAATATAACTTAAGTGACATCAAAATTACCACAACTCACAGTGACCCTGTGAACAATGGATCTGAACCTTGTCCTACCCTTAACAATCCTTACCATCTCTAGCATAATCAAACCCACCTTTAAAGTCATTGTGTCAATCCTTTTATTTGAGGGACTTCCTATTTGCTGACCATACACCTTTTCAATCATGATGTCCTTTTCCAAAGACTGGCCTATCCTAACAATATGCCCAAAGTATGTGAACTCTGGGAGCTTAGTGGTAAGTAATTGTGGTGCCAATCATCCATCAGCTACTCCATGGGAGAAGGATGATTATCTTACTACCTTCCTGTGATGTATTGCTTCTGAAAATCTGCGAGCTGGTCAGTAGTGAGTCAGTTCCAAATCAATGGTACACAACAAAAGTCAACAACAAAATCTTGGTTGTTGTTATGTACTGTTGAATCAACACTAAATCAAAGTAACCCAATGCACACTAGCTCTGAACCTTGCACTATCCAGAGCCAATCCCACTGCCTCTTACACTTTTACTCATTATCCTTGTTACTTCGTCAATCCATCTCATCCACGGTCTCCCTTTCTTATTTTGCCCCTCTATCTTTCCAAGCATGGTGTCCTTCTTCAAGGACTGGTTGTTTCTGGAAACATACTTCAAAATCATTGCCTTCAACGAGCAGCCTGCTTTTGCACTCTCCAAGACAGATCTTTTTATTCTCTTGACAGTCCATAGTATATTCAGTACTCTTCTCTAGCACCACAACTCAAAGGCTTCAATTCTTTATCTGCCATTTTTGTCCAGTTAAAATTTTTGTTGTTATGTGCTGTGAAAAAAATTCCTATTCATAGTGACCAAGTACGGCAGTGCCTCACAAAGTTTCTTATAATCTTCACAGAAACAATAAGTCAGGCCTTTATTTGACACCTTATATCTAACAATAATAAATGGACAATGAACATAAAAAATGTTAACAGTGTACAAAAGGGGAAATTTACATTTAACTTACTATGGTGGTGGTGGTGTTGTTATATGCTGTCGAGTCTTGTGACTCATAGTGACCCTATGTACAACAGCCCTAAACTCTGCTCTGTCCTGTGCCAATCATACTGTATCTGACACACCCATCCCAATTACCCCAGTCACTGAATCAATTGACCTCATAGAGGGCCTTCTACTCCTGTGCTGTCCCTCCACCCTACCAAATATGATGTCCCTCTCCAAGGACTGGTCCCTCCTTACAACATGTCCAAAATATGTTAGACGGAGCCTCAGAATCCTTGCCTCCAAGGAACTGCCCAGTTTAACCCTTTCCGGGATGAAACTGTTTGTTTTCCTAGCAGTCCATGGTATCCTCAATACTCTTCTCCAGCACAACAGCTCAAAGGCATCAATTCTCCTTCTATCCTCCTTAGTCACTGTCCAACTCTCTGATGCATAACAAGTGATAGCAAAGACCATGGCCCGTATCAAATGCACCTTAGTCTCCATAGAGCCACCATTTCTCTGCTACTTTAGAGAGGTCCATAACAGCAGACTTTCCCATAGCAATATGTCTTTTAATTTCCTGGCTACTGGTGCCAAGAGTGTTGACTGTGGAGCCAAGCAAACGAAAGCTGTGAACAATCTCAATCTCTTCACTATCCACTTGATGCTGCCAATTGGTCCAGTGGTGAAAATCTTTGTCTTCTTGACATTGAGCCTCAATCCATATTGGAGGCTGCAGTTTTTGACCCTCTGCAGCAAGCGCTTCAGGTCCTCCTCAGTTTCAGCAAGCAGGGTTGTGTCATCTGCATAATGCATATTGTTGACGAATCTTCCACCAATCCTGATGCTACACTTCTCATAGAGCCCAGTCTCCCGAATAATCTCTTCTGCATTTTCAACCTTTCACCACTTACTATGGTAGGGGAAAATATTTTTTACTAGTAAATAATTGAGATAAATATCCCTCTTCTTGGTTGAATATATTTTGGAAAGATTGGAACTAGTATAGAATGTTCTGAAAATAGAAAAAGATATATTAAAGCAATGGAGCTTGTCATACTCTGCCACTTACTAGCTAATTGTGAAGTCTAAATGGTTATTTTTTTTAAATGTCTTGTTTGTTCAGAAATTCTAAGATTCTCTTTGAAATTGTTTTTAGAAGCTTGCCAATTTAACCATTAACATGAAATTATGTTACATTTCAAGTTGTATTTTGCGAATGATATGATATGACAATTAAGATTCCTTTTATTTTCTTTTGACTATTCAGCTAAAAAAGCACAATTTACTGGAAAGAAAATCTTTTAGCATCTCAGTTTCCATTGCGTCTTTGTTAAAAATAAAGATCATAAAATTTTGAAATGCTTAAAAACGGGATAGAAAAGAAGAATAGCAAATTAATAGGTTTCCTTAATAACTTTTTGTGCTAACAATGAGATTTATTACTTGTAAAACACACTTTAGAATTTTAAAATGGATCTGAGACCCTAATATGACAGTTGATTGAGTTCTCTTACAGTCTTGTGTTGTTGTTGATTGCCATCGAATCGAGCATGACTCATAGTGACCCTATGAACAAAAGACCTGAAACCTTTCGATGACTATCATTTCTCAAAGTTCATAGTTTCCAGAGGCATATTTTTTTAGGAAATGGATGCCACTCCTGCTTCCAAACCTGTCTTATACTAGGAGCTCCACCAATCTCTGTCCACTATGGGTAACCATTATGTCATTTTTAAAACCCCAATGGCACAAGGTTCAGCATCTCAGCAACCCCAGATTACCTCAGTACAGCATATTGATAGCAGAACACTGTCCCACTTAGAAGAATTTTCCTCCAAAATATAATGACAACCAACTTTTAAATACAAAGGCCCTCCCCAAGGTCTTGTTGACTCTAAACAAGAGGTTTGAATAAAAAACAATCAGTATAATATGTTGTTGTTATGTGCCTGTGACATATAACGACCCTATGTAGAGAAGCTCTGAACTCTTCCTAGTCCTGAGTCAGTCTTACTAATTCTGCCATAACAATCCTCATTGCCTCAGTCACTATATCAATCCATAGCATCTCGTGTCTTCTTCACCTGTGCTGTCCCTGTCACATCAAGCATGATGTCCTTCTCCAGGGACTGGTCTCTCCTGGCCACGTAGCCTTAGTAATTGAAAACAGTGGTGTCCAAAACCATAGGTCTTAATGAAACAATTTAATTTTTACAGATTTAAAAGCATGTGGGTTTTTTTGTTTGTTTAAAAAAAAAAACAACACAAGAAAAAACAACAACCCCAAAAAAGAAAACTGTTACGTTGTTTTGTGAAGGCAATAAAACCAACTCATAGCTGATCCACTTGATTTTGATAGACTATGGATTGCAGGTGGGGAGATTTCCCATCTTTCTATACAGCAGCTGGCAGATTCAAATCACATGCGATTGAGTCATGCAACTCCTCACCACTAGGCCTCTAGAGATCCCTTCCTTTCATATATTACAGGTTAAGTTTCACAAACCTATCACAGGCCAACTATTCTTATTGTATTTTAATAGTTACACAACCTATTAGAAAAGTTTCTAAATAAATATTACTTATACCAACTGTCATCAAGTACAAAGTGATTCATAGCAACCTTGCATGAAGTGTCGGAGGCTGTAAATAGTTATGAGATGACACTACCCACCTGTCTCTCCCAACAGTTGGTGGATTAAAACTGCTGACCTCCAGTTAGTAGCCTGTTATTTACCCACTGTACCACAAGGCTTTTTTTAGTGGCTTACAGGTTATTGTTGTTGTTGTTGTCATGTGCCGTCGAGTCGCCTGCGACTCATAGCGACCCTATGTACAACAACCCTAAACTCCGCTCTATCCTGTGCCAATCACACTCTCTGACACTCCCATCCCAATTATCCCAGTCACTGAATCAATCCACCTCATAGAGGGCCTTCCTCTCCTG
>NW_006399760.1:27714044-27718301 GCF_000299155.1 Elephantulus edwardii | reverse complement strand
CTTGGAGGCAAGGATTCTGAAGCTTCATCTGACATACTTTGGACATACTGCAAGGAGGGACCAGTCCTTGGAGAATGACATCATGCTTGAGAGGGTGGAGGGACAGCACAGGAGAGGAAGACCCTCTATGAGGTGGATTGATTCAGTGACTGGAGTAATGAGGGTAGATGTGTATAGGGTCGCTATGAGTCTCAGGAAACTCAAGACCACATAAATACAACAACAATCATTATATTAATGGACACTATCAATCTTTTGTGTCTATAGCAAGGAAATATCTACCTCCAGCCCTGGGGGATACTTGTAGTATAAATTTGGAGTTTGACTTTTATATTTACAAAGAAGGCTATTGGATTTTTATATTGAATGTACTGAACTTACCAATCACTTTAGATAATATTCACATTTTATCAATATCACAAAGACTATTGAAATTTTTATAGTGAATGAATTGAATTGTCCAGATTTTTTGGACAGTACTGGCATCTTAACAATATCAAGTCTACCAATCCAAGAACACAGAACATCCTCCTAGTTATTTAAGTATTATTTAATTTTGTTCAGCAATGTTCTACACTTCTCAGTGTACGCTGTGAAAGGACTGTTTTCCAATGCTACCTCACAGACATAAATAGTCCTTCATAGCAACAGAATTGAAACCACTTTAAAAGGAAACTTTTAACAAAATCTTTAATCCTTTTAAAGGTTTCTTGAAAGAATCAGCAGATTACATTTTCAGAGAACAACTATTTAATAAATTAATAACTATGCAAGGAACTTCAAGAATTATGTATATATATATATTTACATCTCTTAAGGACATGAACGGTATTTGCCTTTCCTTTTTATTCTTAAACCTTTTCCATAAAAGTGTTTTGAAAAACATATAAGTAAAACAAGAGAAAGAAAAATAATTCTAGTTTTCTTATTATGAGCAGGCTAATATTCAAGGAGAAAGGCATATTATTATTAGAAATAATATAAAGTGTATTTTTAAGGTAATGAGTTACCAGTTCTGGGACCTTGCAACTACAGTTTTGAGGATCAGTTGGCATAACATACAGCACAAATGCAATGTTCCACAGCCTATTTTGCTATGTGGCAACTGATATCTTAAAAGCTTGCAAGCAGCCATCTATAGTGCAACTATTGATTTCTCTATGTCTGGAACAAAGAAATGCAAAAATGTTCTAAAAAAATTGTTTAAATAACTAATGGGACACATGAAATTCAAGCTTCATGACCCTGAAACTAGAGGAACTAGATAGTGTCTGCTACCACTGCTGACCTAAAAGACATCGTAGTAGAGGATCCTGGATAAAGAAGGGTAAAAGATGTAGGAGTGGGGAGGAGCACCTCAGAGATATGAAAATTATTAGCCTAACTGATTTAACAGATGCTGGAAGAACCCCAAGACTGTGGTCCTTATTCACCTGAAAATACCCAGCAGTTTGCATCCACCAGCCACTCTGTGGGAGAAAGGTGAACAGTTTCCTCCCATGTGAATGACACCATCTGAAAACCAGCTGCAGGGTTTCAACTACAAGTCAGTTCATACTCACTAGCACATGACAATAACAACACACAGACTAAAGGAACTACTGTTGTTATGTGTTGTCAAGTAACTGCAACTCTTGACTTCTCTATAAACAGCAGATCTGAAATTTGCCCTATCCTGCACCATTATGAGAAACTCTAACTTGCTCCAGTCCATAGTGACAGTCATTTTGTCAATCCTCTTTTCGAGAGTCCACCTTTCTCAGCATGACATCTTTCCCAGTGCAACATATCTTTTGATCTTGACTGCAATTACCATGTAAAGCCTCATCAACAACATATTATTCAGATGACATCATCTCACTTGCTGAAAGTGAAGAGGACTTAAAATTTTTGCCACAGAAGATCAGTGACAGCCTTCAATATAGATTATGCAACATCAAGAAATAAAAATCTACCACAGGGCCAAATAGGCAACATTATGACAGATTGAGAAAATGCTGAAGTTGTCACATAATTTGATGGATGGAGGGAGGTAGTTGGTAAAGGGAATGGAAAAGTACCCATCTGAAAAAGAATGTATAGAACTTTGTAAGTAAATCAGTATAAAATAAAGATTTTATTTAAAAAATAGTTCCTTCATTTTTTTATGATACTGTCTATTAGACTAGTGGTGAGAATTGTTGTTTTCTTAATGTTGCAATGTAATTCATATTGAAGGCTTTGATCTTTTTTTTAGCAAGTGTTTCATGTCATTTTCACTTTATGCAGCCAAGATTATATCATCTTCCTCATGTGTTGTTCATGAACTTCCTCCAATCCTAATGCGCCATTATCCTTCATATACTGCAGTATCTCAAATGATTTGCTTCATATAGCGATTGAATAAGTATGGAGAAAGGATACAATTCTGAAGATCACATTTCCTGATTTTAAACCATCCAGTGATCATTTGTTCTAGTCAGTCAATAGCTTCTTGCTTTATGAATAGACTTTGAATGAACAAAATTAAATGTTCTAAGATCTTTTGACCCAGAAATTCCTTTCAGAAATAAATAGCACAAATAAAGTGCAAATTATACAAGTACTTAGACGCACCAATGTTCACTGCAACATTCTTACTAGCTGAATGGTGAAAGTCATCTAAGTGTCCATTTACAGTTCAATGAGTGAATAAATTTGGTGTATAAAAATTTGTTGTTATGTGCTGCTGAGTTGCCTGCAACTCATAGTGACCCTATGTACAACAGCCCTAAACCTTGCTCTATCCTGTGCCAATCTCACTGTCTCCAGTAAACCTACCCTGAATACCCCAGTCACTGAATCAATCCCCCTCATAGAGGTTCTTCCTCTCCTGTGCTGTACCTCCACCCTCCCAAACATGACATCCATCTCCAAGGACTGGTCCCTCCTTGCAACATGTCCAAAGTATGTCAGACGGAGCTTCATAAGCCTTGCCTCCAAGAAACAACTTGGTTTTACCCTCTCTAGGATAAACCTGTTCATTTTCTTAGCAGTTCATGGTTTATTCAGTACTCTTCTCCAACACCACAGCTCACAGTCATCCATTCTCCTTCTATCCTCCCTAGTCATTGTCCAGCAAGTATTATCCCATAATCAACACTAGTGAACTAAAGAAATCAAGTGATCAATCACATTGGACAAATCTGTCATGCACATTTATTATTTCTGTACATTTTGGCATAGAATTCATTCCTCAGAAAAAGTTCAAAGACCTATCTTAATCAAATCGCAGTTATAGGTAATGTCTATCTCTAAAAAAGTTTTAGTTGTTAACTATAATTATTTTGTTCTCTTTAAAATTTTGTTAGTATTTCTCAAAATAATCCAGAGTTTACACTAGATTGATTGAAAAAAATAATGTGCAGTGTTTTTGGGGGGTTTGCACTTTTGTACTAAAGGATGAATTATTCTTTTAAAATTCCATGTGGTTCTCAATATGAACTTTTTTTGCCGGTGTCTACTAATAAAGCTTTTAGTCTGTGTTTGGATATCAATTTTCCTTACTTTTTACTTGTGGAAATTGCACTGTAAAATAGTACATTTTAACAAGCATTAATGTTCTCTGTAATTTCAACATGACAAGATATTTTTACCCTTTTCATCACTGTAATGGCTTTAATGTGATAAATCTGAAAAGTTAGGTAGTCACTCAGACTGGAGGCATCAACTGCCCATTTCAAGTTTCAAGTAAAGTTGGACAAGTGTCAACAAGTAGAGACAGTATAATCCATAATGCAAAAATGCAGGTTACCTTAATCCCATTATGGGAGGAAAATGCACCTTTGGTTCTAAAATATATATATTTTTATTATATCATAATAAAGAGATAAACTTTGGTAAAATAACTACAAATTATTTAGGAAAAATTGTTAGGGGTTAGGGCAGGGAAATGATAATATAAGACAAGTGACACTTCTAAATATCAGTGAATTGGAGAGAAAGGCATGTTTCACAGATTCCCAAATCATTCCTTCACAAACTCGGTCATAATTCAATAGATTTCTTGTATTTTAATACTGACACATTACTCTATTTTATGAGTATTAAAGTCAAAATTCTTTATTAGCATGTGTCCTGAAAAGTCTTAAAAATGAATGTTAATGAAACCTTGTAGAGAAATTTAAGTAATACTGATAGAATATTACAAAGATAACTCCTGAGTATAAGATTCATGGGGCATATAATGGAAATGAAGATGGTGAATTTAAATTAATTATAGTTGCTGTTGTTATGTGC
>NW_006399760.1:27713325-27713944 GCF_000299155.1 Elephantulus edwardii | reverse complement strand
TTCCCTGCTTTCAGCCAAGATCCATCTAACATCAGCTACAATATCTCTAGTACCACGACCCCTTCTGAAACCAGCCTGGGCTTCTGGTAGTTCTGGGCTTACAGGTATATATTTTATTTTATTATAATTTTGTAACACACAATTTTATTATAGGTACCAGTTGTAATCAAAGGTAAATTGCTTAAGTCTTATTTTTATTCAGTAATAGTTGTAAAAGGTCAAGGACTATAGTCTTCAAAATGAATTGAAGCTTAACATCAAGAAGACAAAGATTTTCACCACATAGACAATTGGTAGCACCATGATAGATGGAGAAGAGATTGAGGTTGCTAACAATTAGAGCTTGCTCAGCTCCACAATCAACACTCTTGGCACAAGCTGTCAGGAAAGCAAAAGACAAATTGCACTAGGAAAATCAGCTGTCAATGACCTCCCCACAGGGTACTGAGAAGCAACAGTATCAGTCTAGAGACTAAGGTGAACCTAATCCAGGCCATGGTTTTCACAATTACTTGCTATGCATCAGAGAAGTGGACAATGACTAAGGATGACAGAAGAATTGATGCTTTCAAGTCATGATGCTGGAGAAGAATCTTGAACATACCATGGACCAAGAAAA
>NW_006399760.1:27705305-27707111 GCF_000299155.1 Elephantulus edwardii | reverse complement strand
CAACAATGAATGAATGGAATCCCAAAATCTCTGTAGATGTTCATTGAAATGAAAAATAAACAACCTAAATTAAAAAAAAAAGAATTCCTTTTATTTTTGTAACATTTACTCTTTGAAGAGCACTGTCACATAATTCTTATTCAATATTGGCATTTTGTTCTTAAAAACTTAGACAAATTTTTCACTCCTATCTTTCAACTTAGATTTAAAAGCTCTAACATATTATTAAGTTGAGGTGAAGCTTGTCAAATGTTGATTCATTGTTCTTTCAAAGCTTGCACTAGTGGTAGCAATTTCAGCATCTCATCTTCTCTTACTGATGGCATCATCAAAATATTAATTCTTAAATCCTTTGTTTATCCAAAGTTCAAATAGCAGAGTAAAAATTGTAACTAAAGAATGACTGGTTATTAGAACTCTGGAAAACATTAAAGATATGCTGTTAGAAGCATAGATTTCCATAAAGTGTATTAGAATAAGAGAAACTGTAAATTAGAAGAACAAGTAGTTGGAAAAGTATATGTACTGCTTACTGAATAGAAGTGAATTAAAGATACAGAAAACATCAATATGCTTTGCTTTGATGAAACTTTCATGAATATTTGTCTTTTTTATTTATTTTATATTTTAAAAATTTGCACATAGCTATTTGAGTTTTATTCACCTACTTTGTCTGACATACTTTTGTCCTGTTGTAAGGAGAGACCAGTCTTTGGAGAAGGACATCATGCTTTGGAGGGTGGAGGGACAGTGTAGGAGGGGAAGGCTCTCTATGAGGTGGATTGGTTCAATGGCTGGGGTAATTGAGATGGGAGTATCAGAGACAGTGCTACTGGCACAGGACAGAGCAGAGTTTAGGGCTGTTGTACATAGGGTCTCTATGAGACACAAGTGACTCAACGGCACATAACAACAACAACTCTATATTTTCAAAATAATGTAAAATGTAATAACATTTTATACTGAATTCAATTTGTGAGCTGAGTATCAATAATTTATAATAGAAGTTAACATCTTTATATGAAACTGGGAAAATACTATCCTTTCAAAATTTATTTCAACCTCTCAGATTTCTTAATAAGTACCTTGATTTCACAAGTGGATTCAGAAAGTTCAATTTTTAGCAGTATTAGAATAATGATACAGATTAGATTACTTACTTTTGCTGTGCATCAGAGAGCTGGACAATGAATAAGGATGAGAGAAGAAAACTCAATGCCTTCAATTTGCGGTGCTAGAGGCGTTTTTAACATACCGTGGACCGCCAAGAAACAGATACGTCTGCCTTTGAGAGTTTCTCCTTGCAGGTAGGATTTTGAAGCTCTGTCTCATATACTTTGGACACATGGTGAGGAAGGATGAGTCCCTGGAGAAGGACATCATGCTCAGAAAGGTGGTGGGACAGTGTAGGAAAAGAAGAACTCAGATGAGATAGATTATTACAGTAACTGGAGCAATGGGGTTTGGTGTGTTGGAATTAGTGAGACTTACTGAGGACAGGGCAGGCTTCAAAGCTGCTGAACATAGCTTTGTGATGGGTCACAGGTGATTTGAAGGCACATAACAACAACAACAGCCTTACATTATACACAATGTCAATAGTTTATATCTAAATATCAAGTAGACATAGTAATGCTAAATCCCTTGCATAATTTCAAAATCCTGAAAATAAGACTATAAATGTAACAGAAATTAACAATTAAGAAGCTCTAAAGACAATTTCTAAATGACACCAGTATATGTGCATATAATCTAACAGATGCTGTTCTGGATGTGCTCACCAAGTTGTGCCAAGATATCTGGAGA
>NW_006399760.1:27702508-27704320 GCF_000299155.1 Elephantulus edwardii | reverse complement strand
ATAGAAGAAGAATTGATGCCTTTGAGCTGTGGTGCTGGAGAAGAGTATTGAATGTACCATGGACTGCCAAGAAAACAAACAGATTCATCCTGAAGAGGGTTAAACCAGGCTACTCCTAGGAGGCAAGGATTCTGGGGTTTCGTCTGACATACTTTGGGCATGTTGTAAGAAGGGACAGGTCCTTGGAGAGGGACATCATGCTCGGGAGGGTGGAGGGACAGCACAGGAGGGGAAGACCCTCAATGAGGTGAATTGATTCAGTGACTCTGGTAATCGGGATGGATGTGTCAGGGGCAGTGCGATTGGCATGGGATAGAGCAGGGTTTATGGCTGTTGAATATAGGGTTGCTATGAGTCACAAGCGACTCGATGGCATGTAACAATAACAACAATTAATCACCTTTTGTTGTTGTTAGGTATTGTCAACTTGAGTATTACTCATCAAAACCCTATGTACAACCACTCTGAACACTGTCCTATCCTGTGTCACACTCACAATCTCTGATGTACTCAAGCCCATTGTCACTGTCACCATGTTAACCCATTTGGTTGAGGTTCTTCCTCTCTTTAACTAACCTTCCATTTTCTCAAGTATGATGTCCTTTTCCAAGGAATAACCTCTTCCCAGCAATATGCCAAGTATGGTGACAAAGCTTCATCATCTTTTCCTCCAAGGAACACTCTGGCTGCAAATTCTCCAAGACGTATCTGTTCATTCTTTTGGCAGGCCCTAAGATTTTTAACATTCTTTCCCAGCACCACAGCTCAAAGACATCAATTCTTCTGTCCTCCCTACTCACTGTCCAGCTCTCAGTAGCATGCTAAGTTACTTAAAAGACCATGAACTGAAAGCAGGCTTACATTAGTCCTCAAACTGACATCATTACTCCTCAATAATTTGGAAAAATCCCTGACTACAGACTTCCCCAGTGCAGTGTGCCTCCTGATCGCCTGCCTGCTGGTAAAAGTGCCTTAATTGTGAATCCAAGTAAAATAAAGTTGTTGACAACACCCATACTTTTTCTGCTATCATAATGCTGCTTATTGGCCCAAGGGTGAGGATTTTTGCATTCTTGATGTTGAGATGTAATCTGTATTGAAGGTTATGGTTTTTTTATTTTCTGGAATGAGTGCTTCAAGTCCTCCTCAATTTTAGGAAGCAATTACATTTCTGCATAATGAAGGTTATTGGTAAGTCTTCCTCTAATCATGATGCCACATTTTTTCCCCTAGAATGCAGTTTCTTGAATACTTTGTTCAGCATGTAGATTAAATAAGTATGGAGAAAGGATACAACCCTGATGCACAATTATTTTAATTTTAAACCATTCAGTGTTCCCTAGCTTTGTTTACAACAGCCTCTTGGACTAGGTATAGATTTCATATAAGCACAAACGAAACTAATATCATAGCCCACTGTAAATTAGAAACAGTCAAAAGAGGATAAGTTTCCAAAGGAGAGCTGTTGTTATTGAGTGCCCTCAAATTGTTTCTGATTCTTGACTCTCCACCAAACTGTAGAAGGAAACATTGTCCAGTCCAGCACCATTGTTCTTACCATTGTTATGCATGAGCCTGCTGTTGCAGATGATTTGTTACTTCATCTTATTAAGATTCTTTATCTTAACCACTGATTGACCTTGTACTCAGCTAAATATAAGGCTCTCCTACAGGGTCTAGTTCTTCCTGATAAGATATCCAAAATATGCAAGGTGGAGTCTCTCCGCACTTGTTTTTTTAAGACATATTATGGCCATACTTCTCCCAAAGCAGATTTGTTCCCTTTCCTGGGTGTTATTGTTCCATGAATCA
>NW_006399760.1:27699825-27702198 GCF_000299155.1 Elephantulus edwardii | reverse complement strand
TGTGGCAGCAACAAGGGGATTGGAGAGCTTATTAACAATGTAAGTAAATAGTTCTCTCTTGCTGATAACTTGCCAATAAGGAGGGTTGTTGTTGTTGTTGTTGTTGTTGTTCTGTACTGGTGAGTTAAAACTGACCTATTGATCACCCTCTGATGGGTTTTCAGAGGCAGTTAATCCCATGGGAGGAGATTGCCCATCCTTCTCCCATGGAGCAGCTGGTAGCCTCGAAACAAGTGCTTTTGGGATTGCAAAAGTACAGCTTCTTGCCACTGTTGATAAGTGCATTGATCAATTTTTGGCATCACTTAAAGCTTAAATGGAGCAGATTCAAGGACCAGTCTCTTCTTACAACATGTCCAAAGTATGTCAGACGAAGCCCCAGAATCATTGACTCCAAGGAGCATCCCGATTTAACCCTCTTCGGGATGAATCTGTTTGTTTTCTTAGCAGTCCATGGTACTCTCAATACTCTTTTCCAACACCACAGTTCAAAGGAATCAATTCTTATATTTTCCCTAGTCATTGTCTAACTCTCTGATTGCAAAGACCATGTCCTGTATTAGATGCACCTTAGTCTCCAGAATGACACCATTGCTCTTCAGTACTTTGGAGAGGTTAGAGCTCCTAGGTTAAGACAATTTAGGAAGCTGAATGTATTGTCTACTTTTGACACAAAGGCCTTTTGAAAATCTATTCACAGAGGAACACAGGTGGTTATAATACTAAAGGTAGAGGACCAATAGGAAGTCATTAAAAAATGTGTAGAAACAGTTGAAAACAACCATTAATAATTGGAAAATATATGAAGTATGAATGTAGGAAAGGTGGAAGTTGTCAAACATTAAATAGATTGCATGAACATTGACATATTAGGTATTGATGAATTGAGATGGACAAGCATGAGTCACTTTGAGTCACATGATCACATGATCTTTTATACTGGGAATGAAAAACTTGAGAAAAAAAATGTTGCTTTCATAGCTAAAAAGATAATTTCAAGATCGATCCTAAAGTACGATACTATGAGTGATAGGATACACATACGAGGATGACTTGCTGGTATGATATTAAAATATATGCGCCAAGAGCTAAAACCAAAGAGGAGGAAATGGCAGGTTCCTACCAACTTTTGCAATCTGAAAACTTACCAAACATGCAATCAAGGTGTACTAAAAATAACTGATGATTAGAATATACAAGTTGGGAACAATGAGGAATGAATGGTATTCAGAATGCATGGACTTATTGACAGAAATGAGGCCCAAGAGAAAAAGATGAAATTTTATGTGCTCAATTATTTTTTCACAACAAATATCTTTTAAAAAACAAAATACAAATGGAGGCTTTACACATGGTCTTTACCTGATGGACTACACAGGGTAAGGTTGACTAGTGAAAAGAATCATTGAAGAAACACAGTATCTGCAGTCAAAATCAGACCAGGTACTGATTGTGAAACAGATCATCAATTACTCATGTGTAAGTTTAAATTGAAGCTGAGTAGAATTAATATTAGCCCACTGAACTGAAACCAAAATACAAAATTTAATCTATACCAGTTGAATTTAAGTATCATCTCATAAACACATTTGAGATATTGAACACCAGTGATCAAAGAGTGGAGGAACTGTGGGAAGACATAAAAATATGATCCATAGTTGTTTTGATTTTCATCTTTCTTAGAGCTAGGGACTTTGAACATTTCTTCATATGTTTGTTTGCCAACTGAATGTCTTCTTCGGTGAAGTGTCTACTCATATCCTGTGCCCATTTTTCAATTGGGTTGTTTAAGTCCCTTATCAGACATATGCACACCCATGTTTATTACAGCTTTGTTCACAATAGAAAAGAGTTGGAAACAATCTAAGTGCCCATTAACAAACAAATGGATAGAGAAGCTCTAGTATATTCACACAATGAAAATACTAAACTACATTGAAAAACAAGGGCCTCATGAAATATTATTCAAAGTGGATGACCCTGGAGGATATTATCCTGAGTGTAATATCTTGGTCACAAAAGGACAAATACTGCATAGTGCCACTGTTGTAAAACAGGACTGATATAGGTGTTGGGTGGAGACTGAGAAAGATGGGATAAATTATGTATACTGCATTGAAACAGATGAGAGTGAGAACTGTTTAAAAGATATATATGATTAGGTATTATTTTCATGAAAGGAGTTCAGAATGAAGGCTGCATTGTGGAGTGAACTTGGGGGGAGGGATTGTATAACAATGAAAGAATTTGGTGGTTTGTTTGTTGTTTTTTTTTTTAACTTTTCAATGAGAAGAATGAACCAGAGGGGAGGGGTGGACAAGGAAGTGCAACAATGAATATATGCAAATAAAAATCTCTGTAAATTTCATTTAA
>NW_006399760.1:27679567-27699290 GCF_000299155.1 Elephantulus edwardii | reverse complement strand
GATTCAGTGACTGGGATAATTGGGATGGGAGTATCAGAGACAGTGCGATTGGCACAGGACAGAGCGGAGTTTAGGGCTGTTGTACATAGTGTCGCTATGAGTCGCAGGCGACTCAACGGCACATAACAACTACAACAACAACAATCACAATGCTGTCTATCGGCCTTGTGGTGAGGATTTTTGGGTTTTTAAGTTATCCGTATTGAAGACTATAGTCTTTTATCTTCTGCAGCAAAATATTTAAGCAGAAATACTAAAGTTTGACAAATTACAATTTGTCATTAACAGTGCAATACTTTACTACCAAGTCATCTGAACCCTAGTATTTTATAAATACATAATTTTAAAGTGAAATTCATTGAGTAGAAGAACGAAATTAATTTTAAATTCTTTCCATTAAAGGTTCATAAATATTAGAACCATATGCCTTGTGTTGTTATTAAAATAATTGAAGTTATCAGTCATAAGAAAATATAAATTCTGTTTCTTAATGAATCGGGATAGTATTAAGAGTAAGTTACATAGGTATCATAATTTATCTGATGAAGTAAAATAATATTTTCGTATCTCCCAAAAATTGTGCAAGTTTGAATATACTGATTTTTTATATAAATTCCAGTTATTGCTTACCTACATTAGTATAAAATGTGAAAACTAATTCTATTTCATGTTTTCCAAATTATTTCCACATTCTTATTTTAAATTTCATTTTCCTACTTATTATGGATGTGATCTGGCCATTTTTCCTCCAATGCAATTATGTTTGTTTTTCCAAATTCATTTATGCATTTGCATTTTTAAGAATGTAATTTTTCCTGCAGGGAGAAAACAAGATTGCTTCTCATACATCATTTTATCTAATTCTGTGTTAGTGCGTATGTACACACTTTTAAAAATAAATAATTAATTTACTCATTAAAAATTAATGGTTTTTGAGATAAAATAGTAAGATAAAATATGTTTTACATCAAATATATATTACATAATCATTAAGAGAAAATAAAATAATTAATTTAACTGAGAAAACCTGTAATTTAAGAAGTTAAAATTGTCTGTGTATTCAAATGAAATGATATGTCTGTCACTTAAGTAGTTTTTATATTGCAAAATACCATACTTTATTTTGAAAGGCACATACTGAATAGATTAGCAACACAGTTGATATCTTTTTCCCTTCAGGGGAATCTATTAAGCCAATAGATTATAATAAATGACAACTACATTAAATTTCCAATTACAGTTGCACAGAAAAACATGCTGCAAAAAAAAAATAAATAAAGAGGGCAGTGTAGAATATAAGCTGTATACATTATTATCTAATGTAAGATTTTGAATTATATCCTTCACTCAAAACTAAAAGGATTTGTTCCTTGTTCTTTTTAATCAATGAAATCATCAACAGAACTTTTAAAAAGTTCTAATAATCTGATATAAATTCTCAGTTGATAGCATCCTAAAAAAGGGGATATTTTTATAGTGTTACCATCACAGTAATAATGCTTGGATAGAATTAGGCATCTAGGCCTTAAAGGCTAGCTGCACATTTTCTCTATATAATTTTAGTTAAAATGAAAAACTTATTATGTTTATTATTTTCTCAGACCTCATACAATATTATTAAATCACTGTAGTATTTTAGTTTTATCAACTTTGTGATAATAAATTTGTTGTTGTTATGTGCCGTCGAGTCGTTTGCGACTCATAGAGACCTTATGTACAACGGCCCTAAAAACCCTGCTCTATCCTGTGCCAATCACATTGCCTCTGACACACCCATCCCGATTACCCCAGTCACTGAATCAGTCCACCTCATAGAGTGTCTTCCCCTCCTGCACTGTCCCTCTAAAGACTTGTCTCTCCTTACAACATGTCCAAAGTATGTCAGACGAAGCCCCAGAATCCTTGCCTCCAAGGAGCAGCCTGGTTTAACCCTCTCTAGGATGAATCTGTTTGTTTTCTTGGCAGTCCATGGCACATTCAATACTCTTCTCCAGCAACACAGCTCAAAGGCATCAATTCTCCTTCTATCCTCCTTAGTCATTGTCCAACTCTCTGATGCATAACAAGTGATTGCAAAGACCATGGCCTGTATCAGGCGCACCTTAGTTCCAGAGAGACACCGTTGCTCTTGAGTACTTTAGAGAGGTCCGTAACAGCAGACTTTCCCATCACAATACGTTCTGACACGCCTCCACGTACGAAGCCCCAAGGGAGAGCTAATACTGGTTGGGAGGAGCAAAGGGGAGACGGAGGGACATGCTGCTGGCAGAACTGGGAGGAAGAAGCCGGGCAGGTACAAGCCGATAATAAATTAGGTGTTGTTAATAGTTTCAAAGAAAATAAATGCCCATTTAACTACAAGAAACATTCTACAGAATGGTAGTTGGAAGAATATTATCTTCCAGTTAGACTAACGTGCAAACACATTCTCTATTGTTTGATCTTATTATTTATTTTCTCTCCATCTTTCTGTACTTTCCTTTCTATTGGAACAGTCCCTTCTAATCATGTTGAAGATTAAGATAGCAAAGAAATAAATTAGTGTATATCTAGCAAATGTTAACCCCGATCCTCAAGTGTTTTCATTTTCTATGAAAATTATTTATGCAAGTAAAAATCAAATACATTAGTTCTTGAGTAAAATATGTATGCGTCCTTTTATGAAAGCAGCTAATAATTATACACAAATTAACTAATTAAGCCAAGCAAATTGAATCAATAAAGTTAGTTTTGACTGTTGAAATTTCAAGAGTTCTCTGATAAATGAACCTACTCATACATATTATAATACCAACCCAAGCTTGTTAATAATATGACTAAATCAGCTTTCAGAAATGTATCAGTTATACCTCAGTTTTCCATAGAATTAAAAGATATTACTTTTGTTTCTTAAAGGGATCCCACATCACAATAAGTGTGCTGGCCCAAAGACACTCAGTTTTCTATCTCCATGTAATAGAAGCTCACAGCACACTTTGTACTATCTTGCTTCTGCCTTCTCTGCTACCTCCTCTGTCTCTAGATCTCCACTGATGTTTCATGACATCTCAAACTGTTACATATATCTATCTTCTGGTTCAAGGAAATGCATGGATCCTGATTCCAAAATATGTGCTTTAGTATTAGCTTTTATTTCTTTTAGCCCACCATTGGGATGCTCATTTTAAGCCTAGCAAGTTGGGAAAACTAATCAATCCCCATGTTAGTGTTATACAAACTCATTTTGCATGGTCCCCTCTTGAAAGAGTCTTATTTATCTTATTTTCATTTTTAGTAAACCATCTACTTCATGATGGGTCACAAATGCCTAACATTTTCTTTGAGCACTAATTATCAAAGACAAGGTGGGTTGTGGAATGCCATCAAGAACATCACCCATGAAGAAAACAAAACAAAACAAGAGAGAAATAAAAGGGCCAAATGGACATCAAAAGAGACTGAAAATTTCACTAGAATTTTGAGAGGCCAAAACTAAGACAAGAAATATTGAAATAAGAAAGATGAACAGAAGTTTCAATGGACAGCTCAAGAAGACAAAGGAAAATATTCTAAAATGTGCAAAAACTGGAGCTAGAAAATCAAAGGGAAAGAACATACTCAGAATTTCTCAAGAGGAAAGAACTAAAGAACAAATTCAACCTCAAGTTGAAATATTGAAGGGTTCTAGGGGAAAAATTAAGTGATGAAGAAAATATTTAAAAAAACATAGAAGGAATACACTGAGTCACTCTTCTGAAAATAACTGGTATTATTTCAAAACAATTGAACCATTTCAAGAAGTAGCATATGATCAAGAATGAATAGTAGAAGTTCAAGATTCACTGAAGTCATTGCTAAAAGAAACAATAATAATAAGGTCCCAGGAATTGACAAAATATAGATTGACATGTATAACCAAATAAATTCAAACTTAGATGTGTCCCTGCTGCAAACTAAAATATTTGGAAAGCAACTACCTGGTCAACTGACTGGGAGAAATCCATATTTATTTCCATTCTTAATAAAAGGTGATCCAACAGAATATGGAAATTATCAAATAATATCATTATGATTACACGCAAGTAATAACTTTTTGAGGATTATTAAAAATAACTAAAACAATATCATGAAAGATAATTACCAGAAATTAAAATAAAAATAAAAGAGGGCTTGGAGAAAGGATATCATTGCTGATGTCAGATGGATCTTGGTTGAAAATAGAACACCATAAAGAGGTTTACTTGTGTTTTGTAGACTATGCAAAGGCATTTGACTGTGTGAATCATAATAAATTATGGATAACATTGAGAAAAATTAAAATCCCAGGACACTTAATTGTGTTCGTGCAAAATCTAGCGATAGACCAAGAAGCAGTTGTGCAAACAGAACAAGGGAATATTGCATGGTTTTAAATTAGGCAAAATGTGTGCTGGAGTTGTATCCTTTCTCTATAACTATTTAATTTGTATACTGAGAAATTAATTTGAGAAGTTAGATTTAAAGATGAATGTGGCATTAGGAATGGTAGAATACAGTTAGGCAGATTACACAGTCTTATTTTCAGGAAGTGAAGAGGTCTTGAAGCTCTTGTTGCAGCAGATATAAGACTACAGCCTTAAATATGGATTAGTGCCATTGTTGTAAATGGGACTGACATCAGGGTTGGGGGAACCTAAGAAAAGAAGGGATAAATAATGTATACTGCATTGAAACAGATGAGCGTAAGAACTGTTTTAAAGGAATATAGGACTTGGGGTGGGGGCATTGTATAACAATGAAAGAATTTTTTTTTCTTCAAAGAGAAAACCATACTGGGGGCTGGGGGGTGGCCAGGGAGAAAATGCTCAACAGTGAATGAATGTAGGGGGGAAAGAATATGCTGTTAAAAAACCAAACAAACAAAAAACAAAAAACACCAGAATTTCTCGCCACTGAACCATTAGGCACCATTATGGTAAATGGAGGGAAAATATTTCATTTGTTAACAGTTTTATTTTACTTTGATCCACAATCAACACTACTTGTAGGAACAGTCAAGGAATTAACATATGTTCTACATTGGGAAAATCTGCTGCCAAGAATTTCTTCAATCTTCTAAAGAATATAATACTGTCCATTTAAAAACTAAGGAACATTTGATCTAATCCAAGGTATTTTTTAATTGCTTCTTATGCATCTAAAAGTTGGCTAGTGAATAAAGATAACAGTAGAAATATCAATACCTCTGAATTGTGATGTTGGTGAAGAATTTTTAATATCCCATGAACTGCTAAAATCCCGAACACTTCTGTCTTGGAGTATGTGCTTCCAAGGTGCTTCTTAGAGACAAGGATATCAAATTTAACCTCATATACCCAGATCATGTTGCCTGCAGGGATCAGTCCTTATAAAAAAGACATCATGCTTGGAAAGGTGTAGGTTCAAAGAAATACAGGAAAACTTTGAGCAGGATGGATTTACACAGCGACTGTGACAATTGGCTTAAACATGTCAGAGATCATGAGGATAGTGTAATACAGGACAGGGTTCTTTTTTCCTCCCTGTAAGATCATTACGATTAATAATTGGCTCAAAGGTACTTAACAACAAGGTGGGAGTTAGCAATGATCCCGACTAAAAAAGTCACATTAAGTACAGGATAAATGTTTTCTCTGAATCATGATCTTTTGGAATAGCTATATAATCTCAAATATACTGAGATTAGATTTTCAGAGAACTCTCTCATTTACATAACCTAGTTAACAGAATTGTTTGTGGGATTGTAAAATGGTACAACCATTCTGGAAGGCAGTTTGGCGCCTCCTCAAAAAGCTGAACATAGAAGTTCCATATGACTCAGCTATTCAACTACTTGGAATATACCCTGAGAAAAGGAGAACTGAGGCACAAACGGAGACCAATGTTCATAGCAGTATTATTCACCATCGCAAGAACATGGAAACAGTTCAGATGCCCAACCACAATCAAATGGATTGATACATTCACACAACGGAATACTACACAGCACACAGGAGCAATGATTTTGTAAATTATTACCTAACTTGGGAGGAAATAGAAAGATATTATGCTGAGTGAACTAACAGTCCTATAAAGACAAATATTGTAGAAAACCATTATTGTAGAGTGAGTATAAGAATTGGGGGATGGGGGGGGTGGAACTAGAGGATGAGGATGTGTAGGGGCAGAGGGTAATAATCATTTAGTTGGTGGGTGGGGGGAGTGAGGGAAATTAGAAGTATCTGTTCTCAAAAACAATGTGCTTGAATTTTGTAAATAAACTCATAATTTTTAAAAAAAAATCTAGTTAAGAGAGATTTGGAGCAGAATTTGATAAATTTATAGCTATGGAGAATGGCCCAATTGAAATAATAAAGACGAAGAAGTCCTACTTGACTTGGAGAGGAATGAGCAACAATTTCACTTTCATTTTTCAAGTGCTATGAATGAGCAGTTTGTTATGTTTGTTTCACATTTTTCAAAATAGTCCACTTCTATTTCATCCTCCTCAAATTTTCCTGTAGATGGAAAACTGGACTTAGTTAAATGACTTATTTTTGCCAGTAATTATGAATGGACATAATATATGTCAGGCCATATCTAAGACATTTTAAATGCTCTCTTCTTTGATTTTTTTTTTTTACTTAAGCTTTTGCCTATCATCAATATCATAATCTTTCAATCTTTATTCCAAAATGAGAAAACACAAGGGGAAAAAAAAACAAGCTTAGCCAAATAGGGACATAATAGCCAATTCATAGCATGAATATAATGCGAGCAAGAAATAACTAACTATGATCAAATCACCGACATTTTTGAGTCATCATTGCTGTGAGAAAACCTGATAATGAACAAATACGTTGTACTATTTTAGATGGCATTTTGAAGCCTATTGTATGCTTTGTTTTGTCTCATTGAGGAATTTGCATACAAAGTAATAAAGTAAAAGAGACGGTAGAATTATTACTTTATTATATACACAACAAGTACACACTCTAGAAATTGTTGGTTTCCACCAATAATCTGCAGAGACACTGAGGACATTTCTGATAGCAGCTGAAGGAGCTAAGATCACAGTGGAGCTTCATCAAGTGGGCTATTTAAAGGAACAACCAGGAGAAAGAAGTATCTTCCTTACAAATCAAGATTCGTTTTAGGAAAAGATGCAAGACTATGACCAGAACGTAGGAAAATTTCAAAATTAAGAGACAGGGAGACTTTAGAGTCAAAGACAAATATGGTCCAGATAAAGAGAATAATACATTAAAATCAGATTAGTAAACACCTCTGTGATTTCTAAGAAGGAATTCTGCATTCCCAAGCAGAGACTGAAGAAGTAAAGGAAAGCAGAAATAGAGAATTCACGTTCCTTCAAGATAGACCAATGCAAGCACTGGCGTTCACCTTGTAATCTATGTAGACCATGCCACATTAAATGTGAAATTCACAGGGTACATAATAAAATACACTTTTTTATGTTTGTTTTTTAAGAAATGGTAGCTTCTTTTTTAAATTTTATATTATTAATTTTAATGAACATTTACAGAGATTTTGAATTTCCATTCATTCATTGTTGCACTTTTCTTCCTGCCCAGCCCTCCCCCACCCAAGTTCGCTCCTCTCCTTGAAAAGCAAAAGTAAAATTTCTTCTTTGATATACAGCCCCACTCTCACCCCTCCCACTGTCCTGAGTACACTCCACTAGGCAACCTTAATTCTGGGCTCTTCTGATAACCATAATACTCTATCATATATCACTTTTAAATTATTCTCTCCCTCATCTGTTTCAATGTAGTATATATAATTTATCCAGTTTTTCTCAGTCTTACCCCAACACTCATGTCAGTCCCATTCTACAACAGTAGCACCATGCAGTATTAGTCCTTTTGTGGCTGAGATATTTCACTCAGCATAATATCCTCCAGGGTCACCCATTTTAAATAATATTAAAAGAGTTCCTTGTTTTTCAATACAGCATAGTATTCCTTTGTGTGAATATACAACAGCTTCTCTATCCATTCGTTTTTTGATGAACACCTGGGTTGTTTCCAGCTCCTTGCTATTGTGAACAAAGCCGTGATAAACATGGGTGTACATAAATCTGCTTGGATGTCAGTTATGGTCTCTTTCGGTATATTCCCAGTATTGGAATTGCTGTGTTAAATGGTACCTTTATTCGCAACTTTTTGAGAAAGCGCCACACCACTTTTCACAGTGGTTGCACCATTTTACACTCCCACCAACAGTGAATAAGTAAGTATTCCAGTTTCTCCACAACCTCGCCAGCATTTGTTGCTTGCTGTTCTGTTAAATTTTGCTATTCTGACTGAGGTGAGATGATATCGTATTGTTGTTTTGATTTGCATCTCTCTTAGAGCTAGGGATTTTGAACATTACTTCATGTGCTTGTTGGCCATCTGGATGTCTTCTTTGGTGAAGTATCTGTTCATATCCTGTGCCCATTTTTCAATTGGTTAAGACAGCATGGTACTGGTACAATGACAGACACATGGATCAATGGAATAGAATTGAGAAATCGGAAATCAGCCCATCTACCTATGGTCAACTGATTTTTGACAAGGAGATGAAATCAGTTAAGTGGGGAAATGACAGCCTTTTTAACAAATGGTGCTGGCAAAATTGGAAAAATCTGCAGAAGCCTCAAGCAAGATCCACACCTCATTATATATATATACAAAAAATCAACTCAAGGTAGATCATGGATCTAGGACTAAAACCAAGGACTATAAACTTCATTAAAGAAAAGATTGGAAGAACTCTAATAATGTCCTAATCTACAACATAAACAGTCTTCCAAGTATCCTGAAAGATACAACCAGGAGAAGATAAAATAGATGAATGGGACCTTCTGAGAATCAAAGCCCTATGCACATCCAAAAACTTTTCCCACAAGGTCAAAAGGGGAACCACAGATTGGGGAAAAGTATTTGGGAATGACATGTCAGATAAGGGACTATATAGAATTTATAAAATACCTGATCACCACAAGAAGATAAAGGTACATAAAATATACTTTTAAAAAAATGAAGTCATCAGTTGTAACATTTTTAACAGAAATAATATTTTTGTAATTTATCTCCTGAACTATCCTACAAAATTCTATCTAAATAGTAAAATTATTTTTTAAAATTCTTTAACTGATTTTTGAGTGCTTATATAACTGACATTTACTGAGTTCTTAATAGGATCAGAGTAACACAGTAGCATTAACTTAGGATACATGGATAACATATAGTTTGGTTTTATGAACAATATATATTTTATGGCACTTTGGTGTTTCTATTAAATATTATGATTCATCTAATAATGTCTGTTTATTTCTGTGTTTGAAGTAAATATAAAAATTTCTTTGTTTTTATTGATTTATTTGATATCAATCCTTTCAGAAATGAGACTACATTATTTCCCATAGATGGTACTATGCTTTTTATGAGAATTCACATGATGACCTAGTTTTCAGGAAGATTTTGTGGTGAAAAGTGATGCTGCCTACACAGAATTGCCCCTGGTCAAAATGCTTTCTTCTCAGATAATTTGATGCAATATATTGCCATAAATATTTCACAATTACTAGTGAGAAATGTGTACTGAGAAAAAGAAAACCAAAAACACCATTTCTGCCTCAAATGATTACATTATTGGCTAATGGATTTAAGTTGGCACTAATGCTAGGACAGCAGGCAAAACTCAAAATAGCAATAACAGAGTTGTGTGCATTCATTTTCTTCTAATACAAAAACAACTTTGTGTTCAAATATAGTTGTCTTTAAAAATAATAATAATGCATAAATTTATACAATGAAGCTAGGGTAAGAAAATATTTGTTAGAGTGAAATATGTAAGGAAATTTCTTATTTAAGGACAATATTCATGAATACCTGGGGAATTGGGGAATTTACACTGTCACCAATTTTTTTCTTAACACCATTTTTCTATCTAGAAATCAGTAAGTTTTACAAAAAATTAGGAGATTATTAAAAGTTAGAAATCAAAGTGAAGCCATGAATCATTCTGCCTTTGGCCTTTGAAAGATCAAAAAACTAGAAATTTTATAACTTTCATATGTACTTACCAAAGATGTATTCCTCACTATTTTTCCATTCCTATGTGACTCTTCCTCTCCACACCACTTACACATCTACAAATACAAGAACTTAAATATCAAAAAGCTGGGAAATGACTATGGATGATAGGAGAATTGATGACTTTAAGCAGTGGTGCTGGAGAAGAGTATTGAACATACCATTGACTACTAGCAGAACAAACAGGTTTGTCCTGGAGAAGGTGAAATCAAGCTACTCCTTGGAGGCAAGGATTCTGAAGCTCATCTGGCATACTTTGGGCATATTGCAAAGAAGTACTTGGAGAACATCATGCTTCGAAGGGTGGAGGGACAGGGCAAGAGAGGAAGACTCTGGATGAGGCAGATTAACTCTGACTTGGATAATGTGGGTCGGTGTGTCAGAGAAAATAAGGTTGGCTCGGGATAGAGCAAGGGTTCAAAGCTGTGTACGTAAGATCACTCTGAGTCGTGAGCACCAAGAAGACACATAACAACAACAGAAGTATTCTAATTAGCATCAATAATCTAAGTGTGACTGCTGTTCTGTTTTCTTCGGTTGTCCTTGATGATTGGTAATAGGCTGCACTTTCTCTGACCTACAAGAAAGGGCTACGATCAGAATGAACTACTTAAGACTGTCCTTAGTCAAGTGGTAAAAGAAGAAGAATGTCCTCAAGATCTATAATCCTCATAACCTTTATTGACAAGTTTTTCATTACATAAGCACTAAAACATGTTAACTGGGATTCTAGAGGATTTTTACTATTTATTTCTTATTTGTTGACCTTCCCTGTTTCCATAGCCACTACCTTTTCATAAGGCAGCTTCTGTATAAATATCAAGGTTTTGAGTGGCCCAAGCAGCTCCTGCCATGGTCTCTTAACCCCTACAAAATAGATGAAATGATGTCCTTTAGGGTAATTGTTGGTAAACAAACCAATATCAACTAGCAATTAATGCCTTGTGTACAGTAATCTACACAAATTAGGGATTTACAAGTTTAAGGACAATGAATGTTGCATTTTTGCCATCACCACTTAAATCCCTCCCTTAAAAAGGTGAAATTTCTTTCTAAGAATGCACAGAAAAATTTACTAATAACCTGCATGAACATTTATCATATTTTTAAGTTGATACTTGAACCCTAAGTTTCTCTGAAATTTTATAGTTCTCAAAGAAGTTAGCTTCTAGAATCTAACTTCTAAACAATAAATGAGGTTTTTCTCAGATGATTAAATGTTTACACCTAAAACAGATTAACTGTTAGAAATAAATTATGCTGCGTTATTCTGTTTTTTTTAAATTGTTTTCCTTACAAAGTTTGTATGCATTGTGTTTCATTCTATTCTTTCATATTGTATTTCATACAATCATTCCCATTCATTATGTTTTATAAAATTAATCACCATTGGACCTTGTCCATCATTACCCTGTCTTTTCACCTGAGGCTTTCTGTTCACTTCTCCTCCTCGTGCCACTGACCAAACTGTGGAACCCTGTGGCCTCATCCCTCCCCACCTTCAACCCTCCCCACCCCCACTGAGTTCCATGCATGTTTTACTAGTTGTTCTTTATTTTTATACTAATGGTGTTATGAAGTATTTGTCCTTATAATACTGTGTTAGTTCACTCAGCATAATGCTCCCCAGCCTCTCCCAAGTTGCATAGTACTTTTTTAAAATCATTGCTCTTGAGTATTCCTTAGAACTCTATTGTGTGAATGTTCCACAATTTCTCAATATATCTGGTTGTGTTTGGACATTTGGGCTGTTCCCATGTTCTTTCAAAGGTGAATAAATGCTGTTATGACCATTGGTGTGCAATCTCCATTGTTTTTCTGTGGGAACCCAAGAGGGCAAGTGGTGTGAGCGAAAGGGTGAGAATGAGTAAGAGCTAAATCACAGGGTTGCACAGGTTAGTGGGTGAAGACGGCAGAGAAATGAAATAAGAAGGATATGGATGAAAAGACACGGTAACGATGGGCATGGTCCCATCATTATAAAACAGAATGCATGAAACACAATATGAGTGAGCAATCGTGTAAAACACAATGTATGTGAACTTTGTAAGCAAAACAATTAAAAAAATGTATGGACTATAAAAAAATATAAATAAACATCAGGATGTGCCAGTGCCACCAAATTGTGTGTCCGTGAAACCCGTCATCGCTGCATTGTGACCATCTTGCATTCTGTTTGTCTTGTGGGGGGAGGTGGCAGTCCTGGGGGAAAGTGTCTTGTCTCCATTTGGGTAAAAGGAAGCAGCCACCCACCAGTGCCGTCACTGGAATCCACTATCAATGACTTAGTAAACTTTGTACTAACATGGGGAAAAAATATGAGATGGAATCCTGCATTTATATTTTATAATACTGTAGGGCCCTTATGTCTTTAATAAGTTCATGATTGCTATGTTCACCCCAAAACACCAGCAACTACAGTGTTTTCTCAAAATAAAAGGGAAACCTGTTAGGTCCAGACAGGGGGCCAAGAGGGAGAATGAAGAATTCAGAGAATATTCACGTCGACAAGAAGAGTGAATGGCCCTGTCCACCTGGCAGAAGGAACGGATGGATACTAAATCACAATGGGATGTCCCTCCCTAAAAACCCTGCTATAAAAACCCTCCCCAGTAAGTTTAAAATATGACTTCCTCCTTCTGCATCTTCAGAGTGAGGAACCTAGCCTGGGAACCCCTTAATAAAACTGCTTTTAAGCTTTCTCTCTTGTTCATCGATTTCTTTCTTTTGTCCGCTTGCCTAACAAAACTCTAGTAGTACAAATAAAAAATCAAACTCAGTAGGAACAGAATATCTTGGGAAAATGGTGGTTCAGATTAAGTGGCATACTGTTTAATTTTTGCCTTGTAAGAAAAAAAAGAAACAAACAAATAATTTTATTGCCAGCAGTTGAAATAAACTAATAGTTGACTTTCTATGGGTTTTCCAAGGCTGTAAATCTCAAGGGAAGAGATTGTCCTGTCCATTTTTGTCTCTTTGAACCACTAGTGAATTCAAATCTCCAAAAGGCATGGCTTTTTGTGTAATGGTGCAACTACCTTGGGCATATGCTACAGTCTTATCATGGTGGTGGTGGTATTGTTGTTGTTGTTTGCCATCCATGTTCCAGTGACTCATAATGACCCTTTTAAAAAAAGAAATGAAATTTTAATGTAAGTTTATAGAGAACTTTGATTTCCATTCATTCGTTGTTGTACAATTCCCTCTCTGCCCACCCCTCCTTCCCAGTTCTCTTTTTTCTTTGAAAAGAAAAAAAAATCATTGTTATATAATCCTCCTCCTCAGTCCACTTTACTATGCAGCACTTATTCTGGATTCTTATCATGCAAATAATATCTAATCAAAATTCCTTTTAAACAGTTCTCTTCCTCATCTCTTTCAATGCTGTGTACATTATTTATTCCCTCTTTTCTTAGTTTTCCCCAACCCCTTAGTGACCAGTTTTACAATAACTCTGAACCCCGCCCTATCCTGAACCAGTCTTACTGTCTCTGACATACCTACCTCCATTACCCCAGTTACTATGTTATTCTATCTCACCTCGAAGTCTTCCTCTCCTACTATCCCTCCAGGCTTCGAAGCATGATGTCCATGTCAGTCATGAGCCTGGAAACAGACATTCAAGGGGGGGGGAAAAAGAACGAACTGGGGAGGAGGGTAGAGAAAACAGTGCAACAATGAATGAATGAAAACTCAAAATCTCTGTAAATGTTTATTAAAACTAATAATAATAAAGAAAGAATTGCAAAACAAACAAACAAACAAACAAAAATCCTTGCCTCTAGGGAGCAGCCTGGTTTCACTCTCTCCAAAATAAGCCTATGTGTTCTCTTGGCAGTCCATAGTATGTTCAATACTCTTTTCTCCAGCACCACAACTCAAAGGCATCACTTCTTTTGCAGCTCTCTGATGTATAATAAGTAATTGCAAAGACCTATAGCATTACCGTCTTCTTGATATTGATATGTACTGTTAAGTAGAAACCCTCCAGCAGGATTTCAGAGGCAGTTAATCTCATGGGAGGAGATTGTCCATCTTTTTCCCATGGAACAGCTGGTGAATTCGAATTACAAGTTTTTCAGATTCCGGCACAGTTTCTTACCACAATGTGCCAGCGTTTTCTTTATCTTTTAGAGAGGAAAAACCAAACAAGCAAAGAAATGAAGTCCAAACACAAAAATCCTATACCTTATATTATGGAAAGCAGAAGTAAATTAACAGAATTCTCGATATTCACTCCAATTCACTGAAGGTCATATTGATGCCACTTCCTAGTTACTATTTTAATTTTACTTCAGTGCATTTCAAGGCTCATAGTTCAATTATTCTGCTGACTTGCCACTTACTAGAACAACTTTTTTACTTCCATGAAAAGGAATACATATATTCTTTACAATATTTCTGTTTTGTCATGAAAATAATAAAATGCCTTTTAAAAAATATACGTGTGAAATATCCACAACTCAAACATTTATGACATAATTTGAAATTAAATTTATAATTTTTAAGTTCTGTTTGGATTTGTTTCTTTTAAACATCAGCTTCAAGTTTATATGTTGTTGTTATGTGCCATCAAGTTGCTTGTGACTCATAGCGACCCTATGTACAAGAGCCCGAAACCCTGCTGTCTCCTGTACCAACCTCACTGTCTCTGACACATTTACTCCTATTACTCCAATCACTGAATCGATCCATCTCATTGAGGATCTTCCTCTCTTGTGCTGTCTCTCCACGCTTCCAAATATGATGTCCCTCTCCTAGGACTGGTCCCTTCTTGCAACATGTCCAAAGTATGTCAGATGAAACTTCAGAGTTCTTGTCTCCCAGGAGCAGCCCAGTTTCACCCTCTCTAGGACTAACCTGTCTGTTCTTGTAACAGTCAATAGTATATTCAGCACTGTTCTCCAGTACCACAGCTCAAAGGCATCAATTCTCTTTCTATCAGCCCTGTTCACTGTCCAGTTCTCTGATAGCCCAGATCAGATGCACCTTAGTCTCCAGCCTGACATTGTTGCTCTTCAGTACTCTGGAGAGATCCCTGACAGTTGACTTTCCCAATGCAATTTGTTTCTTGATTTCCTGGCTGCTGGGATCAAGAGTGTTAATTGTGGAACCAAGCAAACTAAAACTGTTAACAATCTCAGTCAAATTTGTGTCTTCTAGGTTGCAACACCCCCATGATACATCTTCAAGGATATGAACATGTATGGCCAAGCACAATCAATAAGAGTGCATCTAAATTCCAAAATCAGTCTCCATAATAGTCTATGTGCTTCCTACTGCCAAAGGGGCCCTTTAGAGTAGTGAGAGAAGATCTTCACCCTGAAACCCACAGCGTCCCTTTTCAGCAGGAAGTAGCTAAGAGAATACGCCATCCCCTTTTCCTTATGACTCAGGGTGAAGTCTCTCTCAGGGAGGAGTGATAGGGAATAGCAAAGGACACACTGACAAAGAAGATTAATCAGAACTGGCTTTGACAAGCACTGTGGCATTTGGACAAGAACAAACTGGGAGGAGGGTAGAGAGAATGGTGCAGCGGTGAATGAATGGAAACCCAAAATCTCTGTAAATGTTTATGAAAATTAATAAAATATAACTATAGAAAAAAAAGAGTGTTAATTGTGGAACCAAGCAAACTAAAACTGTTAACAATCTCAGTCTCTTCACCATCCATAATGGTGCTGCCAATTGGCCCAGTGGTGAGAGTCTTTGTTTTCTTGACATTGAGTTTCAATGCATATTGAAGGCTGTAGTCCTTGACTTTCTGCAGCAAGAGCTTCACACACGTTTATTGCTGACCTGTTCACACCACTGCTAAGAGTGAAGCTAATGTAGTAAGTACCAGTTACTTCTCTGGCAGCTGTCAAAGTAAATGTTCTATTAATATTAAGGTAAATGCAGTATTAGATCCTCTTAGCTCTTCTAGCTACAGAGGACATATCAAAGGCATGCAGTTAATATATACCAGCAGAAAGATGGTGGGAGAAAGATGGACAATCTCTGGCTGGGTAAATTACTGCCTCTGAAAACCAGCTGGAGGGTCAGCTATGAGTTGGTTCTGATTCAACAGTATATAAAAACAACAGCAGTGGCTTTAAAGAACAGAAACTTGTCTCCTGCCAGATCTGGAGGTTAAATGGTCACGTCAGAATTTCAGCCATTTGGATTATTTCTCTGTCAGTAGCACTGAGCATTCCTCAGTTCCTTGGATTCTAGAGGATTCTCATAAAGAATCTCTATCCCTATACATATGTCTCTGTCTATTTTGATCTTTCATAGTTTAGATGTGCTTAGGCAAAGAATCTAAAGTAGAAAAGGAAAAAATGCTAGATCTACATATGATTATATCCATGGGCACAAGGGCCAAAGGTTCAAAATATATGTATTTTTTTTAACTTGAAGACACAATTCAATCCATAACACTGCCTATTGGCCTAAGTTATTGAAACTCTTAATTATTAAACTATTAAACTTAATTATTAAAACTGGAGCTTTCACAGAAATAAACTGGGTGGCTTTAATAAATAGACATTCATTTACTCTTAAAAAAATAGTGGAAAAATTTACTTTCTCTCCAAATCTCTCCAAAGAGAACAAAGATGTCAGTTGAAAGAGTAAACTGTGCTGATTCAAGCCATGGTATTTTCAATAGCTTTGTATGCACCTCAAAGTTGAAAAGAAGAAGAAGGATAAGAGAAGAATTCATGTCTTTATATATTGGTATTGGAAAAGAGTACTGAATATCCCATGGACTGTCAAAAGAACAAACAAGTCTACCTTGGAGGAAGTACAAACAGGGAACTCATTAGAAGCAAGGATGGTGAAATTTTATCTACAATATTTTAAGTATGTTATCAGGAACGTCTAGTTCTTACGGAAAGACATCAAGCTAAGAAAAGTGAAGTGTGAGGGAAGGAGAGGAAGACTCTCTACAAGATGGTTGTAACAAGCAACTGTAAGAATCGGCTTAAGCATATTTGTTATTATGAGGATGGTGTAGATCAGAGTAAGGCTCCGAGCTGTTGCTTATAGGGTAAGCTATGAGTTGTAGTCAACTGAACACGTTGTTATGTCATTGAGAAGGAACTGACTCATAGCTTACCCTCCAATGGTTTTTCCAAGACCATAAATCATGTAGGAAGAGAATGCCCATCTATCTCCCAAAATGCAATTGCTGAATTTGAACTGTATGCCTTTGAGTTGGCGCTACAATCTCTTACCCACTAAATCAACCAAGCTCCCAACTTTCAATTTGTTTTTGTTGTTGTTTTAATATGTTGTTGTTTTTGCTGCTGTTGAGTCAGAACTGACTCATAGCAGACTGTCCAGTTGTTTTTTAGGTACAGTAAATTGCACAGGTGTTGACTGCCCATCTTTCGCCCATAGAGTAAGACATGGATTTGAACCATGTGCCTTCTGGTTGGCAGTGCAACTCTTTACCAATAGGCCATCAGCTTTATCTCAATATAGGAGACTAGAATTGTGATTTCAGTATGTCAGTTCTAGGAGGAAGGCTTTTTCTCTCTGTTGAATCTAGAGGAATTCATTATTACTTCAGTTTCTATTCATTGGGTCTTGGAAAATCTTCACATTACACAGTGCCTAGTTACTTTTTTTACTTATTTTTTTTAAACTTACTTTATGCTTGTGTTTTTGTTCTAATTTGTTCTTTTAAAACCTTAAGGATGATTGGCTTCATAACCTTCATATGTGATCTCTTTATACAACAAATAAATATGACATTTCTAGGTGGAAATATAACCACAAGTATAGGAGTTAAAACTTATATATTTTGAAGCTGGAAAGCAATTTCATTTGTAATGGTAATCATTGGTAGTCCATAAAATAAAATTCTCGCCCATGAAGAGATTACTTATCCTTGTTATAGCAGGAATTTCGGCCACTAAAACTTTTTCTAGTTGTTATTGTTGTTACATGTTGTCAAGTTGGAACTGACTCATCTCTGTTTTCCAGTGAGTTTTCAGTGGCAGTAAATTGCACAATAGAAGATTAGCAATAATTTTCTGTTGGAGCAGCTGTTGCATTCGAACTACATGCCTTTGGGATTAGAGTGTCAAAATAGATTAGAGGGAAACAAACAACTGATGATGGACTCAAACTGCAGACCTTTTGGTTAGCAGTCAGATAAGTTACACAGTTCATGTAAGTAATTATAATGATGCAGTGTGTAAGGTGTTATACTTAAAATATCAGGGTTTCAAATCTACCAGCTGCTCTAGGGGATATAAAGAGCCAATCTCCTAAAAAAAAAAAAATTACAGAAATCTCAGCCACTCAGTGGTGGGTTGTTGTGAATTAGCATGAACTCTACAGTGTTGTTTAGGTGTTTTGCTTTGTCCTAACAGTATATATGAGTACCTGGAATATGCTGAGAATATCTGCAGATATTGACTCTTTATTTTACTGCCAACCAGTCAGAACTGACTCATAGCTAACCCTACATTTGATCCTCAAGGTTGTAAGTAGCACAAAAGGCAACTGCCCATCTCTGTCCCTCAGAGCCACATGTGCATTTGAACTGATATAAAAGCATGATTTGGGGGGTTAACAGTGCAAATCTCTGTGGACCAGAGCTCCCTGGACTAGCTGACTAAAAATATCTAAATAGGGACTGCATATTTATTATTCTACACCTTCAGAATAGGAGATAAGATTTTGTGAGTTATTGCATGCTAAAAACCAAACCCTTTGCTGTCCTGATTTATGGACCACCTAAGAGAAGGCATAATTAGCCTACAGAGTTTCCAAGGTTACAGTCTTTATTAAAGCATACTACTACATCTTTCTCCTGTATAATGGCTAATGGATCCAAACCCCAAACCTTTGGTTAACATACAAATGCATAAACCACCACAGCATCAGTGATCCTTGGCTTCTTTGAAATGGCTCTCACAATTGCATCTCATTTATAAATCTGAGATTTGTGCAGAATATCAAATAAGACAAAGCAGTATGACAAATAGAATTCAAAATACCACCTTTGTAAAATTTAAATACTTTATATAACAGAAAACCCGTTATCCGAAACAATAAACTCACCCATACATCTATGCTTCATGAAATTATATCTCCCAAGATGGAGTGTTGCCTGACATACACAAGAAAAAAACATTTATCTGGTTTCTTTTACTTAGACTAATCCTTGATCCTTTTTTATTGTTGTGACTTATGCAGCTGTACATGTCTTTGTGTGAACTTATGCTGTCTAGATTTGTATAGATGCCTAGGAATGGATTGGCAGGACAAATGGTATACATTTGACTTTTTAAAAACTTTTCTTCTACTTGTTTCGTCAACACTTGGGATTACCAGTGTATTTAATGTAGACTTCCTAAAAGGCTTGCAATGGTATTTTGTTGTGGTAAAATTTTATGTTTAACCAACAGTTGCTCTGGGGTTAAAAGATTAGACCATCTATTTCCTTAGAGATTGAGTTTGGAAAATTAATGGAGGATAGATGCGATTTTTTTTTTCATTTTCTATTGCCTATATACATTTCACATACCTTCTTTTTAAAATCACTTCTCAAATTATAAACCTATTTTTAAACTGGTTCTTTATATTTTATTACCAAGCTCTGACAGTTGTTTATACTCAGAGTATCCATTTTCCGACGTGGATGC
>NW_006399760.1:27677604-27679272 GCF_000299155.1 Elephantulus edwardii | reverse complement strand
GTTCAAATCCATCAGATGCTCTCCTGGAGAAGGAGGCACAATCTCCTCCTGTACCAATCAGATTTGATTTGATGGTACACACACAAAAAAATTATAACAATATTTTAAGGAGAGTAGATTTTAATGTTATTAAAATGGTATATACCTTCTTTTCCTCTCCCTTCTATGAGTGCTGTTAAGTCATCACTTTTGCCTAAATCAAGCAACAAAGATTTTTCTCTGTTTTCTGCTAAAGCTTTGTGATTTTAAGACTTAAATTTAGGACTTTGATAATTTTTAATTAATTAATTACATAGTGTAATATGTGAATTGAAATGAATTATGTTTATATATTTATAACTAATTGTTCCAGGGTTGATGATTGAAAATTCTATCAGTTTATTCTTAATTGCTTTTGCCCTTTGTTGGAAAATCAATGGACCATGTGTGGATGAATCTATTTCTGTACTATCTGTGTTGTGTTTCATTTCTCATTTATCTATTTTGACAGCAATGGCTCACTGGGTTATTTACTGTAGTATAATAATAAATCTTCACATAAAGGGGTTAAGGTTCTCCAATTTTGTTCAATATTTTGAACTTTGCTTATTCTAAATCGTGGAAATTTTATATTAAACTTTTAAGGAGCTTGTCTTTATCAGCAACAAATAAGTATACAGACATCTTGATTGGAACAGTATTCTATCAACTAATTTGGGGAGAATTGGCATATTAACAACATGAAATCTATAAATTCATGATAGTTTATCTTTGAATTTAGTTAGATATTCTTTGATTTCTCTAGAGACAGAAAAGTTTCTTTTTTTTAATTGAGATTTTAAGGAAAGTTTGTAAATAACTTGGATTTTCATTCATTCATTGTTGCACGTTTTCCTCTCTGTCCCCCAAACACCCAGTTCAATTTTTCCTTTGGGACAAAAGTTCTTTCATTGTTATACAGCCCCGCCCCGCCCCCAGACCACCATACTATGCAGCTTTTATCCTGGACTCCTGTCATGCCAATAATACCTAATCATATGTTCCTTTTATACAGTGCTCTCCCTCATCTGTTTCAATGTTGTATACATTATTTATCCCCTCTTCTTCATTTCCCCGAACCCCCCCTGTTTTATAACAGTGGCATTATGCAGTATTAGTCTTTTTATGACTGAGATATTTCACTCAGCATTATGTCCTTCATGGTCACCCATTTTACATAGTATTTCATGAGTTGTTTTTCAGTGCTACATGATATTCCATTGTATGAATATACCACAGCTTCTCTATCCATTCTTTTGTTGATGAATACTTGAGTTGTTTCCAAGTGTTAGCTATTGTGAACAAAGCAGCAATAAACATGAGTGTAAATATATCTGTTTGGGTGGCAGTTCTAGTTTATTTAAGGTATATTCCCAGTAGTGGAATTGCTGGGTCAAGTGGTATTTCTACTTCCAACTTTTTGAGAATGCAAAGAGACAGAAATATTTCTAAAGGTCTTATATGTATTTCGTAGAGGTTTTATATATATATTGTCAAGTTATTTTGCTATTATTTTTATTATTGTAAACATAAATTTAACTTCAATTTCTGTAATTGAATTGTTTATTATGTGTACCATGGAGAAGGAACCAACTCATAGCTAACCCTTCAGTAGGTTTTTACAGCCAGTAAATCACCAGAAGGAGATTG
>NW_006399760.1:27665437-27676374 GCF_000299155.1 Elephantulus edwardii | reverse complement strand
AACTCATTTGGTCTTTGGTCATTACTAGTCAGTGCATCAAATGTATTCTTGAGATGGTTTTTTAATTCAGATAAGAAAGAAGCAAGGTTATATTTTTTATGGATTTGTTTTCTTGTTTTTCAAATTCCTTCTTCTTTTTTTCCCAAATGTTTCATTCCAGTCATTAACTATAATTTAATTTTTAATGCATTTAATTGCCTCTGAAAACCCCCTGGAGGGTCAGCTACATGTCAGTTCAAACTTGATGGCACCCAACAACAACTACATCTTAAAACTATATCACACAGCAAAGTTGGCAGAAGTCCTCAGTTTTGTTTTCCTTGGCTTTAGTGAGTAATGCAAAAATTAGAAAATAATTATCAGGTCTTTTATAATATGTTTATTGATAGTATCCTGTCCCTCACATCATAATTCAGGATAGATCTTGAAATGTTGCTTTTGACTATAATAACAACTCTAGTCTTCCTCAATTTTTCATTTCCAGCATAATAGTTCATAAGATTGTCTGATTCAAAGCCACCAACACCAGTCCATCTCTGTTCACTAATGCTTAGGATGTCAATCTTTATGCATTTTATTTAATATTTTACAATTTTCAATATTCATACATCACACATTTCATGTTCCAATTATTAACATATGCTTTTAGCTGTTTCTACATATTATTAAGTGTCTTCTAAGCTTACAGGCTCTATTTCCAGCACTATATTGAACAATATTACACTGTGATTCATAAGTTTTTAAAGTCCTCTTATTCCAGAAGTCAATGGTCAGCCCTGCTTCTTAGTTTGCCTCAGTCTGTAAGCTCTGCTGAAACATGTATATCATGGGTGACCGTGCTGGTATTTGAAATACCAGTGCTATAGCTGCCAACATCCCATTAATATGGTAGTCACCCCAGGACAGAGAACCAAAGACAAGGGCTATACACATAAGAGTTAACTATAAAAAAATAAGCAAATACACAATTTATAAAATAAATAGCAACATGCAAGTCATGCACACCTCCCTTGTGTAGCAAACTGATAGATAAATGCTGTGCTCAAAAGAGCCAGCCATAAAACAATCAAGCATACAAATATCTTAAAACAGTCATTCTTGCTGTGGGAAACATATGTCAAGGGTGTGTGCAGAGGTGGAATGTCCAGCCTAGGATAGAATTTCTACTGGCCTCTGAAGAGCCTTGAGAGGGATGGTTATGGTTAAAATTAATAGAAGTATGTCAGGAGAGTGGATGCGTGTCTGATCTCACAGGTCTTAGTTTTGTTTTGTGGATGGTACGGTATTAATATGTCAGATAACATAATTTTCATGCTGCCTCCACTCTTTAGACAATTGCTTAACTATATGGAAAACAAAACATTTCTAGCAAGTGTTTCAGTTTAGAAAGCTGCTATACATAATTCAAAATATAAATAATTTTGTCCAATCCACTAACCCACTGGGAATCTTGGCTGCTGCAAACTGAAAGGTCAGCATTTCAAATACACTGACCCCTTCTAGAGAGAAAGACAGGTAATGTCTTTCCATAAAGATTTACATCATTGGGGACCAATGTAGGGTCACCATGTGTCAGACGGTTGTGTTGTTGTTAGGTGCTATGTAGTTGTACACGACTCAAAGTGACTCTATGAACAAAAGATATGAACCTGTTCTGTTCTCCACCATTCTGACACATCCTGACATACAAGAGCCCATTACAGCAGTCACCATGTCAGTTCACCTGGTTGAGGGTATTCTGTTCCTTTGCCAACACTCCACCCTTCCCAGCATCATGTCCTGATGAAAAAATATGCATCAATCTTGGAGGAATACTCATCAATAACTTTGGTTATGTAGATGTCACAACCTTGCTTGATTAAAGTGAGGAGGACTTGAAGCACTTGCTACAGAAGTTTATACACTGCAGTCTTCAGTATGGATTACATCTCATTGCCAATAAAAACAAAGCTTCCTCACCACTGGACTAATAGACAACAGCATGATAGATGGAGAAAGGATTGAGACTGTCAACAACTTCATCTTATTTGGATATTCAAACAATATACTTTTGCAGCAGCAGTCAGAAGATCAGAAGATCTTCTGGGAAAGTCTATTGTCAGGGATCTCTCCAAATTATAGAGGAGTACTGATGTCAGTTTGAGTTTTAAAGAATGCCTGACTCAGGCCATCATCTTTTAAGTCACATTCTATGCATCTGAGGGCTGACCAATGAATAAGGATAACAGAAGAAGATTGATCTCTTTGAATTGCATTGGAGAAGAGTTCTGACGATCCATAGATAGCCAAAAGGACAAATGGACATGTTTAGAAGGTGAAGCCAGAGTACTCCTTAGAAACAAACATAATGATGCTTCATCTCACACACTTTGGACATGTTTCTAAGAAGGTTGTTCCTATCATGCATGGGAAGGTGGAGGGGCAGCAAGAGAGAGGAAAGCATTTAAGTTGGCATGGTGACTATGGCAATGTGCTTGAGTGTATCAGATTGTGAGGATGGCACAGGATAGAACAGTGTTCAAATCAGCCATTCATAGGCTCACTATGAGTCATACTTGACAACACTGCACCTAACAACAACAAAAACAACTTGACAGCACCTAACAACAACAATATCACATTGAATCTCTACTCCATCTTTCACGGTGCTGCCAACTGGCCAAGTGATGAGAATTTTTGTCTTTGAGCTTCAATCTATATTGAAGACTCTAGTTCTTGACCTTCTGAAGCAAAAGCTTTAGATCCTTCTTAGTTTCAGCAAGCCAGGTTGTGTCATCTGTGTAACACAGGTTGTTGATGAGTCTTCCTCCAATCCTGATACCATATTCCTTCCAATAAAGTCCAGCTTCCCCAAAGATGTGTTCTTTAAATATTTTTAATTATGATGGTAATTAAGATACTGTACCACTTTGTCAAATTTGTATAACTGTATGCTATGATTGATTACTTTAGCTATTTATTAATTATATTACAAAAAGTGACAAATAATTTTTATTTTCATATATCAACAAAAGTTTTCTAGATTTAGTTGATTTCTTATATACAAATTTGAGACTCAAGTTTATGTGAAATTGCTTATTAGTCACTAAAATATTCATTTTTATAAAAGACATTAACACAAAGAGTTTTGAGAACATTTAATTCTTAAGTGAGAAATGAAGCATCTTATTAGAAAAGTAAACATTTATCTATTTTTATTTTTATCACAAAAAGTACACAAATAAAATTACATTTGTTAAAGGATTTTAGTTAGATTAAGAACTCCAAAAGCAGGATAACTGCAATTTATTATTATATCCATTTGATCCATCTATTGTTCAGTGAGTAATTTAGCACCTTTTAAAAGTTAAAGCAGCAGTTCTGGGGTTCTGCTTAGTATTTCTGGGCTTTTATTTTTATTATTAATATTGTTCAGAGAATTCCTAGTGGCATAATGGTTGGAAAATTTGACTGCTATGGGGGTTTTAAAAATTCATTTGGAACCGAGTCTTCAGTTGAAGGTGCCCTGGATTTTAGAAAGGTGAGTTCTTCTTGTGTTGGGTGAAAGTTGGCTGTGGACTGTTTGGTTGGTTATGAATGTAGGCAGGAAGCCTCTTGTTAGAGCCAAAGAGAGCCTGGGCACTGGCCCTTGGACCTACCCCCTTGGGTTTGGTATTAATTGTGTTTGAAATGAACCTTCTCCTAAGTAAGTGGTAGGTACATCACTGTTCTGTCATTTTCTGTATTGAGGTAACTTGCGATTTTTGTTGATACTGAACTGTGCGCCATTGATGTGACAAATACCATAGTGATTACACATGGTTGATGTTGTTTGGCAGAGCTCACAGACTAAGACATTCTTGAAGAAGCAGTGGCATCTAGTTCCTAGACATGCTTCTGAAAACTCTGTGAACTTAGAGAAAGGAGAATAGTTATAAAACAGGGTTAAGGTCTTTTGTTCATAGGGTCGCTACTCAACGGCACTTAACAACAACAACAACATATAAGGCCAGGCCTCAGCTGGACTCTCTAAGACGGGAGCTCTTGTTTCAGTTGAGGGTCAGTGTGGAATGTTTGGTTGGGATTTTTATTTTTTTAAAGCATCTTGTTTAGAGTCAACACTTGCATTTAAGATCAGGCCCTTGTCTCCATTTTGGAAACTGGATGAAGCGGCTGGGCTCTGTAAGATGGGTCTCTTGTTTTGGCTGAGGGTCAGTGTAGAATGTTTCATTGTTTTTTTATTTAAGCCTCTTGTTTAGAGTCAACAAGACCTCCTGGAAGGCCCAATCTCTGTACTTTGGAGGACCATTCTTCTAAGTCATACAGCACTCTTCTGTCAATTTGCTGTACTGAAGTAATCTGGGTTTGCTGTGACACTGAACCTTGTTCCATTGGGTTTTCAAATGCAATGATAGTTGTCTATGGTGGCCAGTGTTTGGTGGAGCTCCCAGTTTAAGACAGGTTTGGAAGCAGGAGTGGCTTCCACTTCCTAAACAACATGCCTCTGGGAACTCTATGAACTTTGAGAAACAATGATAGTTCTAGAAAGGCTTCAGGTCTTTTGTTCATAGGGTAGCTATGAGTCATGCTGGACTCAACAGCAATCAACATCAACAGCCAAAGTTTGATAATTCTAACTCACCAGTTGACTCATAATAGAAAAATGAGGAAATTTAATGCCATAAAAATGTGTAGCCTTGGAAACTCTTGGTACAATTCTTTGTCCTTGAGTCACTATGAGTTTCATCAGGTCAGTGGTAGTGGGTTGGTTTTCTTTTATTATTAAACACTAAAATTGCAATCATGTCTCATAGCATTTTTTCAGAAGAAAGCCTAGGAATTATTTAACCTAGTCATTTTTAGTATAGCATTCCTCTTAAAAAAATAAATGAATACAAAATGAAAGAAACCAAGGCAAAATGTCTGTGTTTGATCTAAGCTGATTTGACCTAATGTAGCTTTTGTTATGGATTTCCAGATTCAGGAACATTAAAATAAATTGATTTAAATATAAGGCAATGATCCAGAGATTTAGAAATCCTGCAATCATCTCATCTGTATAAACAAAGTACTTTTGACTTTGAATACAAATATTCAGAGACTTACTTTCATCTTGAATTTGAAAAGACAAAAATAAGCAAGAAGCATTTTTTTAATAACGGAAGGGCTAGTATTTTTATCCTTTATCAATATCTACAAGTAACGCAAAACAATTGAATCAAGATTTCTAGCTTCACATGATTGAATTAGATATAATTGATTATTTATCATGATCAGAAACAAGTCATATTCACCTTTGAATGAAAGGGATTATCCCTAGCACATAATATAATGTAGGTTCTGAAATGGCACTACACTGATTTCAATTTAGTCATAAATTCATCAGTCCTTTTTATGATTAAAATCAAGTCTGGCAGATATATATGTATATATATAATCTCCAAAATTAATACTGATATTAAGTGTTAGAATAAGGGACTTGCTTTTTCTCCAAACATTTGAGATGATTATATATATCTAATAAAACCACAAAAATCACTTGCTTGTAGAGTATATAATTTCTTGCAAATGATTACCTCTTATCTAAAGTTTCAATTTACTAAAAAATTTAATTACTTTCATGCAAAATAATCTAATTCAGTGAGCAATGAATAGAATCAACTTATAATCAATATAACACCTATAAATGGTAGGTAAATTATCCCAGAAAAATGTTAAAAGTAAATATAGACAAGAGAAGAAAACACATGATATAAGCTCATATGATTGCTATTTGTCAAGGGGAATTGAAGAATAATTGAATATACAACTCCTACTTCCAAACAAAAGAATGAATTCAGTACTTTTTAAAGATATTTTCCTGAAATTAAATGTTTAAGGATGTTTGTTGCACATTAATTACACAAAAGCCTTGAGCAAAATCTTGAATATTTCTCTCAGCATAATTGGATGTTGCCAAAATTTTAAGTACCTTAACACAGTAGGACATGCAATTTCATTAGCCCTCAAGTTTTATAAGAATTACATATTAGTGATGTGAGTATTATAACTGCAGATCCATCTAGCTTTTCGTGGTTTTTTCCCTCATCAACATATTTATTCAACAATTATATGTTGAGTTCCTTTTATAAGAATGACTTCATGCCAAGTATTTTAAATCACTTTAGTTTTATATTATTAATATAAAGGTTTTCTTATCTTGGATGAGTGACAGATTTTTATCTGATGCTACATTTTCTACTTTTAGAAGTTTTTCATGCTTAGCCCATTAAATGAAAACTTATCTTCTAATTTGTCTAAAACATTTTTTGGAAGTAGTCAAAAAACCCCAGAATTTTTGGATGATTTTTCATTTTCCAGAACACTATTCAAATAATTGGCATTAATACAAATGTCACTGCTGAGTACAGTGTGTTGCTGGGCAAATTAGTCAGCTATGACTACCTATTACAATTTCTCAACATGGGTTCAGATGATTATTTCCTTAAGGAATGAATAATATTACTAAAAGTTATAAACTCCTTCTATTAAAAAAAATATAAGATATTTGACTGTACCTTGAATTTTTCAGTATATCAAAGGACATTGGCAGCAGACAAAAATAATGTTAGATTGTTGTAGGTTATAAACTCATTAGATATAAATGATTGGCATGTGTAGCAAGGCCAGAGCTCTTAAATTGTTATAATAGAAGAGCAATATTGTAATATAAAGATTTCTGTAATGTGAAAAGCCTGCTTTTGCACAGGGTTTTCTGTCTAAACAAATTTAAGGTCTGCAGGCAATGACACCTGAAAGCAATATGAGAGACACAAAAGCCAACTCTATTAAAGGGGGGAAAATACCAATTGAACTAATGGCTTGCTTACTCTATGTCTTGTAAAGTAGTGCCTTGTGAATTGGATGTTCCTGATGATATTTTTAGCTCTGAGTTCATCACTTAAAGAGAATCATCCATCACTTGAACTAGTGCAGTTTCCATTTTCTATCTTCACCGAGAAATCAATTCAGAGTGATTGAGAGAACAGAGAATTCTACTTGTGCCCAAGAAGCTTCTCAGAAGTTTCACCAAACAATTGCAAAAGACTTTCCACATGCTAATCTCTTCTTTCCTAACTAGTAATTCCCAACAAGGCTCTGAAAATTTTATTACTTTCTCACTTATCTCTTTGCTTTCTTCCATGTATTCTCCTCTTTGGCTAAATTTCCGTCTTTTAAAATTTACTCATTAAGGAAACTTTGCATGACATTAAGTTAGCACAGGTGATACAATTTAGTAGTTATAAACACTGACATAAAAACTGCAATAGACAAAAACTATTATTGCTATTTATTACAATTATTTATTGTCAACCATTTTGAGACTTTATCCTGAACCAATAGAAACAAAAATTTTATTTCCTTAGAAATTGAGATAATAATGTAATATACAATAATACTTTTGCAAAAAGACCTGGTAAAATGTTTTTGTTTTTGTTTTTTTAAGAAAGAAAGCAAACCAAAAAACAACAGAATGCAAAACAAATCACCACTGAGTCAAGTCCAAATTACACATCACTTAAAAACCACAAAGTGTTGAATGCAGAAACCCAAAGAAATGCATGCACATGAATATTTATTGTATTACAATCCAAAATAGCCCAAGGTGAGAACATCAAAAACTTTTCACCAACAGATGAAAGGACAAAGGAGAATAGATTCATGTAAATAACTTATTATTAATACAAAAATCCAAAATTCTGATACAATAGAGGTGAATCTTACAAGATTATGATATATGATATATGCCAGGTATAAAATATATTGCAAGATTTAATTTATATTATGTAATTGTTGCTTTTGTTGTGTTTATTGCTGTATATTGTCAAATTGACTTAGATTTTTAAAAACTCCAGATGACAAAAAGACTTTTACATTGGATTCTCTAGCTTTCAATCTTTAGAATAGAACCTTTATGTAGTAGTGAATTAAATACTGGAAATGTTAACTTTAATTTGAACTCACCAATGTTTACATAGTAGAAAAGGCTTGATAATTTGTTTTCATAACTTGTAATCTAGGAAAGTCTATGGTATGGAACAGTACTTTTTGCTATGTAAGATCATATGATTCAGAACTGACTTGACATTTAATAAAAACTATGGAGATAGATAGATAATAGAAAAAAATTGTGTTCATTCTATTATCTATCTATCTATCTATCTATCATCTATCTATTTATCTAGCTATTATCTATCTATCTATCTATCTATCTATCTATCTATCTATCTATTCATCTATACTCCTATCAGTTTCACTGCCTCTGAAAGTCTACTGGAGCGTCAGCAGTTAGCTATGGGTCAGTTCCAAACAGAAAGCGTGCTTACTCTCTCACGTATTTTTTTACATATTGTTAGGAGAAGCATACCAACTTAGAAAGGTAGGAGGTCAGGGAAAGAGAGGAGGACCCTCAAAAATATGAATTGGCACAATAAGGGTAGCAATGGGCTCAATTGTGTAGGAGATTGAACCTATGCTGCAATCTCAAACTTGAGGTTCAAATTTACCAGTTGCCCTGTGGGAGAAGGATGGGAAATCTCCTCTCATGTGAGTCATTGCCTCTGAAAGTTCGCTGGAGGGTCAGCTTGACTGAAACCAACAACAGCAACAGCTCCATATATGGCTTCGAGATAAGAAATTGTGCTGTCAACCCAAAGGCATGAAGTTCAAATCCACTAACTGCTCTGTGGGAGAAATATGGGCAGTCTACTACTGCCTCTGAAAATCCTCTGGAGAGTCAGAAATGAGTTGATCTTGACATACTGGTGCAAGTGCCAACAATCAGTAGAGTTTTTATTCCTACTAGCAGATTCCTTCACTATTAACCTTAGAAAAATAATGCCTCTTCTTCTTGGAAAAAGTACATCTTGCTTGGAAAGATAGTAAAGAAGAGAATTACCCCAATGAGATGACTGACACAGTAATGTCAGCAATGGGCTCAAGTGTGTCAGAATTATGTGCATGGCAACAGGATAGCATGGGTTCAGGTCCGCTGTTCATAGGGTTGCTATGAGTTGTACTTAACTCTAAGTAACAGCAACAACAACAACAATATGAGGGCTAGAGAATAAGTCTGTTTAAATGTTATCTTTTTGTGCTCATAGTATTCTTCTGTGGTTTAAAAAACATGTGCTTTGACTATTATGCTATCATTTGTACTACTGAAGGCAGTTCTAAGGGTACATTCTTAAAGCTTGTACATTCTTAAAGCTTACCATATTTTACATTTTTATATTTTTCAATTTTCTTTATGTAAATTCTAATATTGGTATACTGTATATCTAATTTAGATTGTAAAAAAGTTATTGTGCAAGAGGAATTTAAAATTATCACTTTCATATATATTTTCATTTATGTTGGGCCTTCCTAATGCCCTAGCCATCAAGGTCAATTCTGTGTTTTGGTCTTATACAATTCTTAAACATTGCTTTTTTGATGCATATATATTGAATGATTGTTAAATATTCTTTTATGTTGACTTTTATTACAGATAGATTTTGTATTTGTGGATATATGCATATGGTTTCACATGAAAGTTAACAATCCAATATGCTTTTTCTTCTTCATTGCAAGAAAATTAAGAATTATTTCAGGTCCATGTTGTAGCTATCATTTGTTCTCAAGTGTTTAGGAACATTGAGTCTTTCTGTTTTCTAGAAATATATTCTATTTTTGTCAACTTATTTTTTCAGAATGTGTTTTAATCTGTAAGATGTAGAAAGCCTTTTCTGAAATGAATAAGATCATAAACCACGTACATAACTACATGTTCATGTGCACAAAACCAGACATGAACACTTAGATTGAATCATACAGCTATAAGGCAATAAGAAGTTTCATTAGAATCAATATAGTCTTTGCTTAAGTTAAAATAACAAAACTGCATCCTTTTCACATATACAAATATAATATCAACTAAAATTTAAAATACAGAGGTGGCTGTTGCTATTGACTTGGAACTGACTCATAGCTGACCCTCCTTTCAGAGGCAGTTAATCACACACGTTGCGGGAGGTAGATGATAGAGCTCTGGTGGCCTAATGGCAAGAAACTGTGCTATAATCTCAAAGACATACAGTTCTAATCCTCAGATACTCCATTAGAGAAGGCTGGACAATCTCCTCCTGCACAACTAAATGCCTCTGAAAACCAGCTGGAAAGTCAACTATGGGTAGGTTGTGACTTGATTGCATTCAACAGCAGCAAAATACAGCTACACAATCCTAAATATCAAGAAGCCATTGCAAAGTTGTATTTTCAAATACACGTTGACATTGAATTATTAAAATGATGCCATATTTCTCATTTTATCTGCAATATAGTGGATATGGTTGTCCAATTCAAAATAGCCAATACCAGTCATTTCATGTTGTCAATGATAAAATAATTTTCTCATAACTAAAAGAAAAATCAGATAATACAACCGTTATTAATGCTTGTGCATCAACAAATAATGCCTAAGATTGAGAAATTAAAGATTATTATCAACTACTGAACTCGGGATTTCATAAAATACACAGTCAAGGTGCATTAATAATAAATTTATAGTTATTATAATGCAAAAATAAGGAGCACCGAAGAAGGATTAGTTACTGCAAATTAATGGCATTGATAGAAACCACACCAAAGATTAGGAGGAAAATGTGCAATAGTAGATGGGTGAAAATTCAAGTTCTCTATAAACTTTTAATAAAAATTTCAATTTAAAAAAAATTACATACACGAAAGACCAACTGATAGTTTTTTTAAAAAACTAACAACTCATTTCAAACAGCTTTTTGTTGTTGTCATTGTTGTTGAAAATATTTTTATTGGTTATTTAGCACCAAGTTGTGCCAAGAAATCTGGAGAACGACCAATTGGCCAACTGACTGGAAGAGATCGATATTTGTTCCTATCACAAAGAAAGGCGACCCAAC
>NW_006399760.1:27660575-27664364 GCF_000299155.1 Elephantulus edwardii | reverse complement strand
AAGGCCCTCTATGAGGTGGATTGATTCAGTGACTGGGATAATTGGGATGGGAGTGTCATAGACAGTGCGATTGGCACAGGACAGAGCGGAGTATAGGGCTGTTGTACATAGGGTCGCTATGAGTCGCAGGCGACTCGATGGCACATAACAACAACAACAACAACAACAACATATTTAGTACTGGAAAGATTTATTAGGAGTTAATTTATTAGGATGTGTCTTTGGGAATCTTACATGAAAAGAAGAAAGGATCTCTTTCCAGAGATATTATCTATCCAAAGAATCCCCTAACTTAGGGACAATTATTTGTACACTAAACCACAGTTTTGAATAAAGACATGAAATTATGAAACTTAGTAAAAAGTTAAGAATCTGACCTCTTCTTAGTCATTAAGAACAACAATGCCTCTTTAACACCTTATCTTTTATGGCCAATATGAGAAAATACAGTCATCTTCTGAAGTACCGCTGAGTGGGTCTGAAGCTCCACACTTTTAATTACAGCAGAGTTTGTCATACATTTACATTATTCTGGGGCTCCAAACAGTGTACTGATTTAACAATACAAACTCCCTGATACTCAGACAGATGTTATTTAATATCTTTGTGGTTACAATAAATGAGAAAAACCTTCACAGGAATTCTAAATTATCATACTTTTTTAGTTGCTTTTAGATTTTGCTTCTGAATGTAAAATAGTATGAACAATCAACATTTTAACCAGTGGAATATGAGCAGTGAAGACTATTCATGTATTAAATCAAATAATAAAATCATTGTCGTTGAGTTTTTGGCTCACATTGAGTTTTCCATCTGATTTCTAGCTTTTTTAAAACAACAGAAATGCTTTTCAACAATATACACACTGACCACACCAGATAGAAAACACAGGAATCAAATAAACTGTATGTGTGAAAAGAGACAATGTAAAATTTCAATATTATCTATCAGAATAAAGTCAGGGCCTGCCAGCACAGTAGACCATCAATTTCTAACATGCAAATTCAAGCTGAAACTGAAGAGAATTAACACAGGCCCATAAGAAACAACTCACCAGAGGAGAGCCACCTGAACGTAGAGTTGATTTCAAGACTAGATTTATATGTTGGACATTGATGATTGTGGGATGATGTAAATGATACCAGACATGAAGAAAGCAAAAGGTTGTTTAAAAGACAGGAGCGTAAAAAAGAACAGAATTGATGTCAAGACATTTTGAAATTGTCTTTTGAATATTAAGGAAATTGACAAAATTATGAAAGAAAATAATTGCACAAAATTTCAAGGGCAGCTCAAGAAGACAAGGTAAACTATTATAATAAAATGTGCAAGGACCTGGAGTAGAAAAATAAAAAATGAAAAACATTCTCAACATTTTTCATGTTAAAGGTATGAAAGAAAATTTCAAATCTGTGTTGCAATATTGAAGAATCCTACAAGAAAAAAAATAAGTAGAAGGACTATCAATACAAAAAGTATCAAAGAAGAATAAAATAATGCAGGATTTCATTGTGTAAAAAAGAATTGATCTTTGAAGATGATCTTTGGAACATATTCAGTTTTATGAAGTAGTAAATATCAAGTAACCATGGAACTGAAGGAAGAAGTCTAAGCTTCACTGAAGGCTTTGGTTAAAAACAAGAATCCAGAAATTGGTGGAATACCAACTGAAATGTTTCAAGAAAAGTTTACCATGCTGGAAATGTTCACTCTTCTATGTCAAGAACCTTGAAAGAAAGGTATCTAGACAAGCTACTGAATGAGAAAGATATTTCATGCCAATTTTAAAACAAGTGATTCAATAGAAGGCAGAAATTATTATGCAATATCATTAATATACATAGATAAATGTAAGCAATACAGATGATTAACTAAAAATGGTGGCAACTGTCAAAGATTTAAGCCAGATTCAGAAGATGATCGGAATAAAAGATAATATTTATGTCATCTGGATCTTGGCTTGAAAGCATAGAATGCCAGAAAAACATTGACCTGTGTTTTAAAGCATTTGACCATATGGATTATAATAAAATATCTAAATTTTTTCCCTAATGGGAATTCAAGAATTAATTATGCTCATGTATAACTCAGACAGACTAAGAAGGATTCATTCTACATGAACTGTATGAATCAGCGTTACTTCCTTTCCTCGTACTTACTCAATATGTATGCTGAGCATACAATCTGAGATATCTAAATTTTTTCCCTAATGGGAATTCAAGAATTAATTATGCTCATGTATAACTCAGACAGACTAAGAAGGATTCATTCTACATGAACTGTATGAATCAGCGTTACTTCCTTTCCTCGTACTTACTCAATATGTATGCTGAGCATACAATCTGAGAAGGAAAAATGTGACATTAGAATTGGAGGAAGATTCATCAACAATGTGCAATAAACAATTGGCACAACCTTCTTTGCTGAAAGTTAGGATGATTTAAAACTTACTGATGAAGATCAAAGCCGTCAGTATAGATTACTGATGAAAATCATAGACTTCAGTTGAGATGATAGCAACATAAACAAAGAGAAAATCCTCACAGCTGGACACTAATGGGAAGTGCCAGGGGGTAAAGAGAGAAAAGATAGAAGTTACCAAGAATTTTCTTTTACTTGCATCAATGTCCATGGAAGTAGTAGCTAAACAATCAAACAAGGAAATGCTTTTGGCAAACATGCTGCAAAAGACTTTTGATGTGTTAAAAGCAAAGACACAGCTCACTTTGAAGAGTAAAGTGTGCGGACTCAAGCCTTGGTATTTTTAGTAGCCTCCGGTGCATGTGAAAGATAGTCCATGAATAAGGAACACTGAAGAAAAATTGATGCCTTCGAATTAGATCATCAGTGAAGAATGTTGAATATACCATGAACTTCCAGAAGAAGGAACAAATCTATCTTGGAAGAAGTACAGCCAGAATGTTCTTTGGAAGCAAAGATGATGAAACTTTGTGTCATTATACTGGACATCTAATCAAAAAGGACAGGCCCTTAAAAAGGACACTATGCTTGATAAACTGGAGGGTCAGTGAAAAATGAAGATCTTAAATAACATCTTCACAAGGGTTCCAACAATGGGCTACAGGAAAGAGGCAATTGCAGTGATCACACAGGATGGAGAAATATTTCCTTCTTTTGTTTTTGGTGTAACTGAGTTAGAAACAACTCTATAACATCTAAAAACATGAACTAGTTAGTGGCTTATAAAGAATTTAACTAGTTAGTAGCTTATAATGAATTTAAGTGAATTTTCTAGGACAAAAGCAATATGAAAATGAAATAAAGAAACCAAGAATAAAAATCATGGAATATCTCATATTAGGAAATTCATAATAATTGGCATTATTTATACTGTATGATTTTTTCAGAAGAAAATAATATAAAACTTTTTAATAAAACATATTTTTCTGTGTTTTTTTTTTTCATTTTCCCCATTGTGAGGAATGTAACAATATTCCTGCTAGATAAATCTGACAAATTATGCAGTTTTAAATGCACAAGACTGTATACAAACTTTTCATTATGAATGCAGGCATGAAAGTCATCAAAGACAAAAGTAGTAGAAAGGCCAAAGTCACAGTCTCCTAAAGAAGGCTCTGTGATTATTTTTAAATAGATGTTATGAACTATAAACACCAAAAAGATAATTTATTTCAAAAGATATGTAGTTGTTGTTATGTGCTGTTGAGTCATTTGCGACTCATAGCGACCCTCTGTACAACAGCCCTAAGCCCTACTCTATCCTGTGCCAATTGCATTGCCTCTGACACACCCATCCCGATTACCCCA
>NW_006399760.1:27655711-27659650 GCF_000299155.1 Elephantulus edwardii | reverse complement strand
TAATCAATGAAACACAGATAGACATTCTTCTGGTATTCTCTGCTTTCAGCTAAGATCCATCTAACATCAGCTACAATATCCCTAGGACCATGACCCCTTCTTAACCCAGTCTGGACTTCTGGCAGTTCTCTGCTGATGTACTGTTCCAGTCGTTTTTGGATAATCTTCAGTAGAATCTTTCTTGCATGTGAAATCAATAGAATTATGTTGTTAAAATAATTTGAGACATATTGTGGGTTAGCTTAATGTGGCCTTGTTGAAGCAATATATTACGGGAGGTCTGGTGACTTAGTCTGTAGGGAGTTGCACTGCTAATTCAAAGGCACAGAGTTCTAATCCACCACTTGCTCTGTGGGAGAAAGATGGGCATTTTGTCATCCCGTTTGTGCCATTTCCAGCCTCTGAAAACCTGGTGGGCATTCATGACAAGTTTGTTCCAACTTGATGACAATGGAGTTTACTCATTTTTGGGTTTTTGTTTGGGTTTTTTTGTTTCATTTTATTTTTATTTAAGTCAGTATGTTAGTAGTCATTTTGAAGTCTTAACTTACAAATGACCTTTTCAGCTACATCTTTTAGTGTGTGTACAGATATGTGAGCAGGAAAATGGAGGAAGAGTAAGAAACTGATAATTATGCTTTATTTGAATGAAGATAAGGGACATGGATACCTGGTGGTTTTCTTCTTTAGTACTTGACTGCCAAGGACTTACAGTTCAATCCTCTCCACAGGCTCGCCTTTAACTGAAGTTTTTTTAAATCTCCTGTGCTCCTTTGTTTGGTTTTTTCCCCCTCACCAGAGTGATGCATTGGTGGGCACTTTCCCTAGTCTTCAAGAGATACACATGATAAGTAGCCTTATCCTGACATCGTAAATCAAAATGTCAGGAACCAGAAACGGATCAATCAACTTATTGTTGACAGTTTCTAAAAAAAACCAAACAAACCAAACCACCCACAAAACCCAAAACCAAAAACACACAACAGACAAAATAACAAAAAATTCCTAACAGCTTTATTGAAACAATCCTATGTGAACCATCATTAAAAATATGAATCTGCTGTAGGATGCAATTATTGAATAGACCATCAATAGTGCTTTACCAAAATGTAGAATACACATGCAGATTAGAGAGGAGCAAACTTTAAAATATTCATGGTTGTAAATTGGAATTATAAAGGGAGAAGTGCATAATTATGTTGTCTATATGGCACAGTGGAGGTATGAGTTTATAGGATTAAATCTTGACTGGTGATGAAAAACGATAAGCTTGTGTTATTATTGTCAGCCACACAATAGTATATGGGATGCCAGCCAATAACATCATTCTAAATTGGCCTTGAACTTTTACAAGCCACTGGAAACCACAGATGGGAGCTGTATTCATTCTACTTGTTTGAAATGAAGAGAGATAGTGATAAAAATTCAGAATAAAAGTAAAATGAAGCAAGCGTAGTCTGTCTCTACCAGTTAAAATTATGAGTGTTCAGGTTTTTACAGAGGACAGAGGTTTACACTGATCACCAGGATATGACAAGATGACAGCACATTAATTCTAACAAGAATTTCATAGGCATCAGTGTTCATAATTTAAATGAATAAGAACACAGTTCACTGAATCTTTGAACCATGTAGTGCTTACTTGCAAAACTGGAGAAGATATACACCAAGCATATGTCCTATCGCCACACTTTTTCAATTTATATGCAGAGCAGATCATCTGGGAGGCTCAGTTCTATGAGGAAGAGTATAGCATCAGGATTGAAGGTAAACTCATCAATAACCTAGACTAGGCTGATGATACAATCCTGCTTGCTGAAACTGAGGAGGTCCTGAAGCACTTGCTGCAGAACGTCAAGGACTTTAGCCTTCAATATGGGTTTGAAGCTCAACATCAGTAAAATATTCTCACCACTAGACCAAATGAAAGCATGAAGATAGACACTAAACAGATTGAGATTGTTAAAAGCTTCAGTTTGCTTGGCTCCACAATCGACACACTTGGTACCAGCAACCAGGAAATCTAACGATGTATTATTGCATTGGGAAAGTCTCCTATCAGGAACCCCTCCAGAGCACTGAACAACAATGATGTCAGTCTGGAGACTAAGTTGCATCTGATCCATGCCATAGTCTACACAATTATTTGCTATGTGTGAAAAAGCTGGACAATAACTAAAGGTGATAGAAAGAGAAATGATGCCTTTGAGTTGTGCTGGATAAGAATATTGAATCGTGGACTGCCAGGAGAACAAACAGGTTGGTCCTAAAGAGGGTGAAGCCAGGCTGCTCCTTGGAGGCAAAGATTCTGAGACTTTGTGTGACATACTTTGAACATGTGCAAAGAGGGGCATCATGCTTGGAATGGTGGATGGATAGCACAAGAGAGGAAGGCCCTCAAGGAGATGGAATGATTCAGTGACTGGTGTAATGGGGGTTGGTGTACAAAAGACAATAAGGTTGGCATAAGATAAAGCAGGGTTTAGGGCCATTGTACACAGGGTTGCTATGAGTCACAAGCAACTTGATGGCAGATAACAGCAACATAAAACATGTACATACTATTGGATTTTTCACCATGTAAAGGAAATCACATTTTAATAGAGGCAGATATAATTTTGTATTTGTATAAGTGACATTCCCGTTACTTTCAATGTTACCCATAATTTGTTATGATCAACACATTCAAATGACTTTGCATAGTTAATAAAGCACAAATATACATTCTTCTGTTGCTTTTTTACTTTCAATTAAGATCTATCTGACATCAATAATGACATCCCTGGTGCCATAGCCTCTTCTAAATCCAGCTTGAACTTCTGGCAGTTCCCTGTCTATATACTGTTGTAGCTGGTCTTGGATGATCTTCAGTTGTATTTTGCTTGTATGTGATATTGTTCAATAATTTCCACATAGTGTTGGATCATTTTTTGGGGGGCGGGGGGCAGGAACAAATTTGGATCTTTTTCAGTGAATTGGCCAGGCAGCTATCCTCAATATTTTCTTTTGTAGACTGACGAACATGTCCTGGGCTAGATTTGTTAGTTGAAATATGTCAACGGGAACTTATTAATACCTGGGGACTTATTTATTTTTCTAGTGTTTTCAGTAAAACATGAACTATTTCCTTTTTTCATTACCATTGGCTCTTGATTATATAGTGCTTCCAGAACTATTTCCCTCTCAGTCAATTCTTTTTATTGTAGTGATTCTATACCATTTTCTTTTGATGCTTCAAGAGTCATTTAAGATTGTCTATAGCATCTCTAACTATTTACAACTCTACGCTTGAATTTGTCAGTGGGTTTTTTTTTAATTTTTTAAATTTTATTTTATTATTTTTTATGTGTGTACTGTCAAATCAGATCTGACTCGTACAGGAGGACATTGCTACTTCTTCTCCAGAAGAGCACTTAGTGGATTTGAACCACATAGCTCTGGGATTGCAGTGCAGCTTCTTGCTGCTAGGCCACCAGAGCTCCTTGAATTTGTCAGTTTTTTTCAGTTGAGAAATTCTAAGCAAATTCTTCCTTTTATATTTTCATTTCCAGCTCTCTGCACATTCTGTTATAATACTTTGTTTTTCCAAGTTGCCCTTTGAAATCTTCTGCTCAGCTCTTTAACTTGAACAGCTCTTCTCTTTGTTATGACTTCAACACTTACTGCCGTTTTCAAGGTCTCTTCACTGAGATTGCACATATCACACTGGAAAAGTCTGCAGTCAGGGACCTTTCCATATTATTGAAGAACAATTATGTCAGTTTGACTAATAAATTTTGCATGATTCAGGCCATGGTCTTTCAATCATTTACTATGTTTGTGAAGCTGGATGATAGAAGTAGACTTGATGGCTTTCAACTTTGGTGTTGGATGAGTACTGAATATACCATGGACTGTCGAGAGAACAAACAGATGTATCTTGAAGAATGTGCAGCCAAA
>NW_006399760.1:27650331-27655611 GCF_000299155.1 Elephantulus edwardii | reverse complement strand
TTTTTTATGTGTGTCCTGTCAAATCAGATCTGACTCGTACAGGAGGACATTGCTACTTCTTCTCCAGAAGAGCACTTAGTGGATTTGAACCACGTAGTTCTGGGATTGCAGTGCAGCTTCTTGCTGCTAGGCCACCAGAGCTCCTTGAATTTGTCAGTTTTTTTCAGTTGAGAAATTCTGAGCAAATTCTTCCTTTTATATTATCATTTCCAGCTCTCTGCACATTCTGTTATAATACTTTGTTTTTTCAAGTTGCCCTTTGAAATCTTCTGCTCAGCTCTTTAACTTGAACAGCTCTTCTCTTTGTTATGACTTCAACGCTTACTGCCGTTTTCAAGGTCTCTTCACTGAGATTGCACATATCACATGGGGAAAGTCTGCAGTCAGGGACCTTTCCACATTATTGAAGAACAATTATGTCAGTTTGACTAATAAATTTTGCATGATTCAGGCCATGGTCTTTCAATCATTTACTATGTTTGTGAAGCTGGATGGTAGAAGTAGAATTGATGGCTTTCAACTTTGGTGTTGGATGAGTACTGAATATACCATGGACTGTCGAGAGAACAAACAGATGTATCTTGAAGAATGTGCAGCCAAAGAACTTCTTGCAGACAAAGATGAAAAAGTTTTATCCCACATACTTTGGGAATGATACCAGGAGAGGCTATTCCTTGGAGAAGGACATCATATTTGATGGAAGGATGGTGAAAAAGAGGAAGACCCTCAACCAGATGTATTGGCACAGTGTGGCAATGGGCTCAGGTATGTTAGGATTGTTAGGATGGCAAAGAATAGGACAGTGTTCAGAATTTTTGTTTATAGGGACACTAAGAGTCACACTTGACAAAACAGCAGGTAACAGCAATAATATTAATCATATAAATTGCATTATATATACTTTTATACCTTTTTAAATTTGGTCTTTGTCGTAACAGTACTAAAAAGATTTATGGGATTAATGTCAATACATACATAATATTTCTTATGATGAAGAAAAGATCATTTCATTATTACCCTATTGAGTACCTCTGTGTTTTGCTATATAATAAAAAGAAAATGTGTCTTATTGGAAAGGTACCAACTAAAGAATTTGTTCTGTTTACAATCTGAATTTTACATTTTTAAATTCCCTAATAAATCCTGCAGTTGTGAGTATGGTTCCTTGAGTTCTATGTAACCATTAAAATTGATCCATAGACCCAGTAATAGGGCAGCAAAAGCCTTACGAGAGAGAGTTCATTTTTTAAGAATTGGTATAGGTAAGTTCAGTGAAGATAAGGGCATGTGTGTTCTCATAGAAATTAATTTTCTGTAGTGGATATTGTAAATAAGAACTGTCCCCACTTGTGAAGTTAATGGAGGTCAGATGCAGCTGCCCTGTGTTGACTGTGCTTTTTTGACGGTTGAGAAGACTTGTTTCTTTACATAGTCCTGAAAACCATGATAAAGTTACAGGGTTGAAAATGAATAAAATTTACGGCTTTGAATCCGCTTTCAGGGCACTGAGGAATAAGAGTTCTTAAGAAGACATTTGGAAAGCGGAAAATCCTTTCACAGCTTGTAAATTACTGTGGCTTGTAACAAATTGGGAGATTTTCAAAGTACCTGGTACATGTGTAGCTCAAGGAGAATTGGTAGAAAAGGGTCAACATGTGTGATTACACTGGCTTTGTCTTGTGGTTTTAACAAGGTATTTCCAGAAAGTAGAGAGCTGAAAGAAAGACAAAAAGAAAAACTAGCTAGTCTGCAAGCTTGAATTGATAACAATTAAGAGAATCTGTAGCTTAACCTCTTCCCAGGGTTGGAAAAGTCAATTTTTCCTGTTGTCCAAGCAGAGAAAATGAGGCTCTGAAGAACAAAAGTTCTTAAAGATCCACAAAATGATACTGAGCTGTGAAGAGCCTTGAATAGCCAAGGAAAGGCCTGCTTTGTGGCAGAAAGAGGAAAGGAAAGAGAGAAAAGGACACACAGAGAAGAAAGAAAGAAAAGAGAGAGACAGACATCAAACTTTCTAGGCAATTTTATGGTTCTAAATGACATCAAGGTAGCTGCCATTAAATAAAAATCATAGAAACAATTGCATAAGTATGCCAAAGGATACCGCAGGCGTAAGCGCCATCCCTTGAAAATAAATGTGGGATTGGATCAAATTACATAGAAACAGATTAAAGCAGGGACATAGAAAACTATTAACATTTTTATAAATAATTGAATTATAAATCTGGACATATTATTCACACATTTTTGATGCCTTTGAGCTGTGGTGCTGGAGAAGAGTATTGAGAATACCATGGACTGCTAGGAAAACAAACAGATTTGTCCCGGAGAGGGTTAGACCGGGTGGCTCCTTGGAGGCAAGGATTCTGAGGCTCCGTCTAACATACTTTGGACATGTTGTGAGGAGAGACCGGTCCTTAGAGAGGGACATCATGCTTGGGAGGGTGGAGGGACGGCGCAGGAGAGGAAGGCCCTCTATGAGGTGGATTGATTCAGTGACTGGGATAATTGGGATGGGAGTGCCAGAGACAGTGCGATTGGCACAGGACAGAGCGGAGTTTAGGGCTGTTGTACATAGGGTCGCTATGAGTCACAGGTGACTCGACGGCACATAACAACAGCAACAACAACATTTTCTCCCATAAAGTCACTTTTGGGTTCAAACCACAAACCTTTAATTTAGCTAGTGATCAACCATAGGTAGTTCTAGTTACAACCAGAGCTCTTTATAACAACTTAAGCAGAATATATATGATATCAAGTAGATATATGATATTAAGTAAAACATATATGATATATGGTTAGCAGAAGACCATGGTAAAGGCTATGCCACCAGAAGCTCTCCTAATAAATATATTTGCAGTTTAAGTTCTAATTGTGGAGAGGGTGGAGACAGGAATTTTGAAGCTGTGTCTTACATACTATGGGCATGTTGCCAGGATGGACTAGTCCTTAGAGAAGGACACTATGCTTAGAATGGTGGAAGGTCAGTGCAGGAGATGAAGCCCCTGGGTGAGATGGTGTGACACAGTGACTGGGGTAATGGGGACAGGTGTATCAGACACAGTGAGACTGACTCAGAATAGAGCAAGGTTCGGAGCTACTGTTCATGGATTTGCTATGGGTCACAGTCGACTCTAGGGCACATAACAATATCAATGCTACATTTTCCCTTTCCTTCTAGTTTACCTTTTTTAATAAATATATGGATTGTTAGGGAACTCTGGTGGCCTAGTGACAAGAAGCTACATTGCTATCCTGAAGGCATGCAGCTTGAGTCCACCAGATGCTCCGCTAAGAAGGAGGGGCAATCTCCTCCTATGACAGTTGGATAAGATTTGACAGTACACAACACCAACACCAACACCACACACACACACACACACACACACACACACACACGATTCTTTAGGTGGAAAATCCAGTATCGTTCTTTGACATGGATGGTAATACCAGCTATTTTGTGTTCTTTCCAGCAGTGTATGAGTTAATTTTTACTTAATGTTGTTATCTAGTTGAATAAAGCTGATAGCAACTTTATGAATCCTGCCATATCATCTCCAACACACTAGAGCTCATCGCTGAAGTCATCAAGTTAATCCATCTCAATCAGGGTTTTTCTCTCCTTTGCTGACCCTCCATCTTTCCAAACATAATGTCCTTTTCTGAGTCCAAGTATAGATTTCAAATGAGCACAATCAAGTGTTCTGGGATTTCCATTCTTCTCAAGATTAGCCACAATATGTTGTGACCTACACTGTTAAATGCCTTTACATAGTCAATGAAACACAAATAGACACTCCTCTGGTACTCTTTGCTTTTGGCCCTGATCCATCTGACATTGGCAATGATGTCCCTAGTGCCACCACCTCTTCTTAATCCAACTGTTTTTCTTGCAGTTCTCTGTAAGTGTGCTGTTCCAGTCATTTTGGGATAACCTTCAGCAGGATTTTGCTTGCTTGTGATATGAGTGATATTATTCTATAATTTCTACACTGTTGGAACACCTTTTTTGGGAATAGAAATGCATGATTACCCCCTGTTCTCCTTCCCCCCAGTCAGCTGGCCAGGTTGCTTTCCTCCAGTGTTTTTCATAGAACATGGTGAGTAGATTCAGGCCAGTGTCTGTGTTTTAAAATACGTCAATTGATATCGCATCAATTCCTGGGGCTTTCCTTTTTGCCAATTCTTTCAGAGCAGCTTGAACTTCCTCTTTATCATCATTGTTCTTGATCATATGTTGTTTCATGAAATTCTTCTGTATTACACTATTTACTTATAAGTAGAGAATAGTTTGTGATATACGAATTAAAAAGCAAAAAAAATTTAATTCTGCTATAATCGGTGTTCACTTCTCTATTCTTTTAAATGTTAATTCCAAAATATGAAAGAAAACTTATAAAAAGTTTATCAGACCTAAATAATTATAAACAGCTATCACACACTACAAAAATAAGCATTAGCAATTGTCACTTTCAAAGTGTTGGAGAAATATTAAGAAGTTAGTGTATTCTTTTTGGTGCACTTTGATGAAACTCATGTCAAATACTGTCAATAGGACTTTTCACTCCTTCAAACTACAAAGAAAATTAGTTGCCAGACAATTTTCACAGCTCTAATTACAGTGGTGCACTTGCAACGTTATAATTAAGAGTGAACTACAATTTTCCTTCCTACTTTCAGCTGTAAAATAAACATAAAATAAAAGAAAAAGAAAAAGAATAAACATCTAAACTCATTCTGAATGTAATATGGTGGTGTTAAATATGCTCAAGCATATTTGGATGCAACATCTTTTGTTTATTTTTCGGGTGTTTAGAAGAAGCTCTGATTAGGTCTAAGAAGCCCTTTTACCTTCATATACTGGTAGATTCTGGCATAATTTTCAAGTTATACCCATTTATCAAAGCATTTGTAGTCACATTTAACCATGCAGTTGGATATATTGGCACTACTCATACACACTCGTAGTGACTACCCAGGACATGAAAAAGTTAAAATTTGTCATTCACAGGGTCACTGTGAGTCGTAGTCAACTCAATGGCATTACCAACAACATACATACCTACATGGTTCAAATTAAAATTTCATAAGTGAACTCATAGGAAGTAATTACACACGCTGTCACAGTCCTGAAAAGTGACAGCTTAGTGTCACTTTCTCCAAGGCAGAAAACTTATATGGTTTTCCAGTCTATTGTCTGCAGACATCAAATGTGAACCCACATATTGTTGTTGGTGGTGTTATGTACCGTCGAGTCATCTGCAACTCAAAGTGACT